>NC_091950.1:6896801-7196801 GCF_031021105.1 Erythrolamprus reginae | reverse complement strand
ATATCTGAAACTTTCTGTAATATATTTGAAGTTACCACTTCAAAATGTTTGGATCCTAACTTCTCATTGGAAATTTACTATGCAGGGAAACATTGTTGAAAGTGTAAAGTCTTTGCATGGGGCTTTGCAGTTTAGGGAAAACACTGGGGATATTTCAGAATTCAGGCATTTCCTCCTGTCTTTACACCATTTAATCAAAGAAGGGGACAGCATTCTCCTGTATGGGTGGGAAACACTCTTTGACTGCCACATCCCCAAACCAGGCAAAGTCCTTCCAAAAGGAGAAGAAAAATGTACAGGAAAAGAGAATTTACAAGATATTCCAGATTTTATTTTTGAAATAAGCATGACAGGTGAAAGTTACAATATCTATAATGCCATTTATGCAGTGGCACACGCATTGCATGCAATTTATGGATCAGGAGCACAACCAGCTATGCTGAAGCTTGGAAAAAGGATCTCAAATGTGGAGCCATGGCAGGTAATCTCTGCAACATTTTATCCAGTCCACAGATCAATAGAGAAGAAGCTTCTCATATGCATTTCTTGAAATTATTTCAAGGGATATTTCTTTATTTATTAGATTTGTATGCCGCCCATACAAACAACAGCAATAAAAAACAGTATAACAATGGAACAAATCTAATAATAATATATATAAAAACCCCAACAATTAAAAACCATACAGCACATTCACACCAAACGTGCAATATAATAAGCCTGGGGGAGATGTCTTAGTTTATTTATTTATTTATTTATTTATTTATTTATTCAATTTTTATGCCGCCCTTCTCCTTAGACTCAGGGTGGCTCACAACATGTTAGCAATAGCACTTTTTAACAGAGCCAGTATATTGCTTAAGGAACTTGCGAAAGACAAGGAGGGTGGGAGCAGTTCTAATATCTGGGGGAAGTGGATTCCAGAAGCCGGGGCTGCCACAGAGAAGGCTCTTCCCCTGGGGCCCGCCAAATGACATTGTTTAGTCAATGGGACCCAGAGAAGGCCAACTCTGTGGGACCTTATTGGTCGCTGGGATTCGTGCGGTAGCAGGCGGTTCCGGAGATATGTACAAAACATTCAATAAGATTAACCATTGTTATTTATATAAATTATGTAAGAAGTTTTAAATATGAGAGACACATTTTGTGAGACTATAAAGGAAACATATAGTGAGAATGCAGCATATATAAGAGTGAATGGACAAAGAAGACATAGTTTTAAAATTCAAAATGGGACTAAGCAGGGCTGCCCACTATCTCCAACGTTATTTGTAATGCTAATAGAGATGCTAGCCAACATAATAAGACAGGATAATAATTGGGAAGGATATAATATAGGAAAGTTAGAAATAAAATTCTATGTCTGCTTTTCAGCTAACTGCTCCAATTTATGAAGAGCTCTTTTCTTTCAGATTCTTGCCAATTTGAAAAATGTCCACTTCAACAACAGTGCTGGAGATGAAATTTCCTTCTCACAAAGTGTACAGAGAACTGCTCGTTATGATATCATCAACTGGGTTTTCCACCCCAATAAGTCTTTTGTGTCTATGAAAGTTGGGCAAAGGGATCCCAGGGCTGCCCAAGGCCAGGATTTCACCATTAACTCTGATGCCATCATCTGGGCCTCAAAGGTGAGCTGGAAGGAAATGTTGTAAATTCAGGAAAAGCATCACTTTCTCCTGAGGATGCTGAACACCCTTCTAAGGCAAAGGTCCTCAAACATGGCAACATTAAGACTTGTGGACTTCAAACACGCAGATTTCTACAACACCTATTCTAAGGTGAAAATAGATGCTGAGAATAGTTTTGGAATTGGGTGAATTACTTGCATTTGAGTTTAACAAATTTAGGTCTATTTTGTGAAACCTTTAACAATGTGTGGGAATGAGAAGAAGGATGAAAGGATGAAGGATGAAGATCATCCAAGGGCATGGGGTGAGGTATCATCAATACGCCGATGATACCCAGTTATACATCTCCACCCCACGTCCAGCCAACGAAGCAGTGGAAGTGATGTGCCGGTGCCTGGAGGATGTTAGGGCCTGGATGAGTGTCAACAAACTCAAACTCAACCCAGACAAGACGGAGTGGCTGTGGGTCTTACCTCCCAAGGGCAATTCCATCTGTCCGTCCATTATCCTGGGGGGAGAACCACTGACCCCCTCAGAGAAGGTTCGCAACTTCGGCGTCCTCCTCGATCCACCGCTCACATTAGAGAAACATCTTTCAGCTGTGGCTAGGGGGGCGTTCGCCCAGGTTCGCCTTGTGCACCAGTTGCGACCCTAGTTGGACCGGGAGTCACTACTCACCATCACTCATGCCCTCATCACCTCGAGGTCGACTATTGTAACGCTCTCTACATGGGGCTACCTTTGAAAAATGTTCAGAAACTTCAGATCGTGCAGAATGCAGTTGCGAGAGCAATCATGGGCTTTCCCAAATATGCCCATGTTACACCAACACTTCGCAGTCTGCATTGGTTGCCGATCAGTTTCCAGTCACAATTCAATGTGTTGGTTATGAACTATAAAGCCCTTCATGGCACTGGACCAGATTATCTCAGTGACCGCCTTCTGCTGCATGAATCCCAGCGACCAGTTAGGTCCCACAGAGTGGATCTTCTCCGGGTCCCGTCAACTAAACAATGTTGCTTGGCGGGACCCAGGGGAAGAGCCTTCTCTGTGGTGGCCCCGGCCTCTGCAACCAACTCCCCCCAGAGATTAGAATTCCCCCCACCCTCCTTGCCTTTTGTAAGCTACTTAAAACCCACCTCTGCCATCAGGCATGGGGGAATTGAGATACTCTTTCCCCCTAGGCCTTTACAATTCTATGCATGGTATGTATGTATGTATGTATGTATGTATGTATGTATGTATGTATGTATGTGTGTGTGTATGTATGTATGTTTGGTTTTTATATTAATGGGTTTTTAATCGTTTTTAGTATCAGATTATTATTGTACACTGTTTTATTGTTGCTGTTAGCCACCCCGAGTCTCCAGAGAGGGGCGGCATACAAATCCAATGAATAAATAAATAAATAAATGAAACCAGGATGCTATTAGATCAGGCAGAGATTTCAATGGACCATACCTTTTCATTTGGATCTTCATCATTCTTTGTTTTAGCAAAGTTGTAACTCAATGTAGCAATGTAACTCAATGTAGTTCCTTTTTATTCTGAGGTTCAAGATTCGAATGTTAGCATCCATTGGTGAATCACTTGCCTGATTCTCTCAGGAGCTTTTCATGGTTCCTGTTAGAACTTTGTGAACTATTTGTAATGATAACATTCTCAACAGGAAAAGAGGAATATGGAAATGAATATATGAAGGATCTTCATTGCACAGGCCACCTCTAACACTTCTCTTTTCTCTGTTTGGAAGGCGCCTTTTGCCAGGTGTGGCAAGAAGAGGTGCCACGCAGGAGAGAGGAGACAAGTTCCAGAGGGCCAGCCCATTTGCTGCTACGAATGTGCCCCTTGTCCAGAAGGAACCATCTCAAATCAGACAGGTAGAGCACTTGTCATTACGCAGATCTTCCAGGATCTAGGACAGGGGTTGGCAACCTCAAAAAGTCAAAAGATCCATTTGGACCCATTTCCCAGAAAAAACAAAACACTCAGAATCACAAAACCTGGGTGGGCATGGCCAACTTGATGTCACTCCCACCAAGTTACACCCCCTTGCCCCAGCTATGTCTCACGAGGTTTTGTGGGTTTGTTTTCAATGAGAAAAAGTTATCTCTCTCTCTTTCCATTTCTTTTTCTCCCTCTCATCTTTCTTTCCCTCTTCCCATCTCTCTCTCTATTTCTCTCTCTCCCTTCCTCCCTCATCTCTCTCTTTCTCCATCTCCCCCTCCCCTTCTCTTTGTATATTCTAAGGAACAATCGCCATCCCTGGCTTCTCTTTGGGTGACTCTCTATCCCCTTTTGCGACTCCCTGGCTGGTTGTGGCATGCACGGGGACTCACAAAGAGGGAGGGTGGCTGCTTATTTAAGGAGGGTATTTGGACATAGCTTCTCTCCTGCCCTAAGGATCCAGCCATTGCCTTGCCATGTCCCATTCTGTCCTGTCTCCTTCCAGCTCTTTGGCTGAGCGGGGAGGCTGTTACCACTAGGAAGTAAATACTGCCTTTCGCAGAAATGTAGCATAAAGGCAGCTTCAGGGCCATTTCTCTGTTGCCCTAAGGATTTGGCCATTGCCTTGCCATGCCCCACCACTCCACATGGGAGAAGAAGGCGGGGGACAAGGGTCACCAGAGCAAAGGCAACTTTTTCTTCCTGCTGCTTTGGGTTGGGGCTTACACTCATTCTGTTCATCTGAAGAGCTGCAGTGTGGGGGGAGAGGCAATCTCCAGATCCTTAGAGCAGGAGAGAAGTCACATCCTCAAGCAAGCGGCAGCCGACTGCCTGCCCTCCACAGGCAACTTTGCTGCACGTGGTGCTCACTTGAGGGTCACCCCATGGATGTGCAGAATCTTGGCCCCACCACTGCCAGCCAGGGAGTCACAAAGGGGAGAGGAGGGTCACCAAAGTGAAGCCTTTCCCGGGGATGACAATGTTCGTCATCCAGTGCCAGAGAATTAATCATGACCACTTCTCCATTCACACTGTTGCCATTACGTTCTCAGGCCAGGTGAGGGAGGAGAGAGTGAGGCCAGCCAGTGATGGGACAGGGAGAAACCACAGAGGGCCCAAAAGAGGAGCAAGTGGCTCTGAAGCTACGGGTTGTTGACCCCTGGTCAAGAAAGTAATTGAATAAATCATTAATTTTGTCCTTTTTGTTGGGAATACCCAATATCAGATTATTTATACTTTATAAACTGTCAATTTATGGATCTGTGCTGATCTGCCCAACAAAACATTTTTCTGCTCCTCAATAATTTAAGTCTTCAGAGGGGGGCGGCACACTAAGTAAGTAAGTAAGTAAGTAAGTAAGTAAGTAAGTAAGTAAGTAAGTAAGTAAGTAAGTAAGTAAGTAAGTAAGTAAGTAAATAAATAAATAAACAAACAAATAAACAAATAAACAAATAAACAAACAAACAAACAAACAACTATCCTTACCTATTGTTACAACAGAAAAACCCTCTGTCAGATCTCTGAAAGAGTGACATATGAGAGTCAAGCTTTAGCTCATTTATTTAACCCTGCTATTCTGGTCGGGTCGTATGTTACCTGAAACAAAGTTTGAGACCGTGTAAAAAAATTTCTTTGCATATCTGAAATATTATGACATTGAGTCATTTGAGGGGTTCTTTCTATGAATATTTCTTTTTGGTTGCTTGGTTTTTACTAGGTGAAAAAACTTACACTTGTTCTGTTCCCAGGTCTTTTTGACCCAGACTAAAAAGGTGGACTTTAGCTACTTTTTTTAAAAAAAAACTTTTTGCATTGGTTTACTAATTTGAAGTTTCCTGATCACAACCAAATGAAAAATGACATGAAAAAAATATTGTTTGTTTGTTTGTTTATTTTGCTCAGAAAGGCCCCCTCCACCAGAGATAATCCATCAACGTGACCAAAGCTGTTTCCGTGCTGTAGCTGGTCCTGAAACTTGACTGCTGAGGGCCTAGATAATTGGCTTACTCCAAAGACCGCTGGAGGTGGAGCACCACCACCTTCTCAAAAACCTTCCCCATAAAGGGAAGATTGGAGACTGGATGATAGCAGTTGAGAATGGCTGGATCCAGGGAAGGCTTCTTGAGGAGGGGGTGCACAAGTGCCTCCTTTTAAGGAGCCAGAAAGGACTCCCTCCCCAAGGAAGCATTGACAATCTCCTGGACCCAGCTCCATGTCACCTCCCTGTTGGCAGAAACCAGCCAGGAGGGACACGGATCCAGCAAACAGGTGGTGGAACTCACAGCTCCAATGGTCTTGTCCACTTCATCAGGTGTCACCATATCAAACTCTTCCCAGACAGATGGACAAGGACGGGACCCAGTCACCTCAATGAGTCAGTCGACTCTGTTATCCAATGCGAGTTGAGGTATGCCCGGATCCGAGCAACTTTATCAGAGAAAAATGAGTTAAAATCCTTGGCACTACTCTGCAAGGGCTCCCCAACTCCCCCCTGGTTAAGAAGGGAGTGGGTCACCATAAACACAGCAGCCGGGTGAGATTCTGCTGATGCAATCAAGGTGGAATGATAGGCACATCTTGCCGCCTTGAGTGCCACTTTGTAAGTCTTAATATGAGCTCTTACATGTGTTCGGTCGGATTCAGGCTTACTTTTCCTCCATCGCTTCTCTAGACATTTCTTCTGGCATTTCAACTCCTGGAGCTCCTCGGTAAACCAAGGGGCTCTCTGGGGTCCAGTGCCACAGAGAGCTCACAACGGCGCAATCCAGTCAACAGCCTCCGTCGCAGCCTTATTGCAGGCCATGGCAACAGACTCTGCCAAACTGTGGATGAGTGCATTTGGTATAACCCCAAGCACCCTTTGAAAGCCCTCTGGATCCATCAGACGTCTGGGGCGGAACCACCTAGCTGGTTTCGCCTCCCTGCGGGGGAGGATTGGAGCCAGGAATTCAAGCCGCAGTAGAAAATGATCTGACCATGACAAAGGCAACACTTCTAAGCCCTTAGTCTCAGACCATTACTCAATTGCTCAGAGAGGAATACCATGTCGGATGCATGTCCTCCCTCGTGAGTCGGACCCTGTACTATTTGAATCAGATCCATGGCTATCATGGTGGCTATGAACTCCTGCACTAGCGCAAAGGTTTCACTGAGTGATGGTAGGTTAAAGTCCCCCAAGACAATACGCCTGGGGAACCCCACCGCCAGCCCGGATACCTCCTCAAGCAGCACAGGCAGGGCTGTTGACACGCAGCTGGGAGGCAGGTACATGAGCAACAAGCCCACCTGAACCCCTAAGTCCAACTTCACCAGGAGAGACTCACAACCTGCAACCTCTGGAGCAACAAGTCTATGCAGTCAAAGGCTCACCCTGGCTATAATAGCCACTCCTCCCCTCCCCTCCTCCTTGAGGCTGATGCCATACCTGAAACCTGGCTGCACAAATTTCAGAGAGAGGAACTCCTTCCTCCGGGCCCAGCCCCTGGGTTGAGCTCACGGAGCTGGAACAAGGGATTGCTATTAAGCAGTGATCTCTCCTTCCCCTGGAACAACTAACTACGTGGCTCCCGCCCTATCTGCCTCTCCCCAGCAGCACTGGGATATTCTGACCCTCTACCACCCCAGAGATCGGTGCCCACCTAATAAATAATAATAGTAATAATAGTAATAATAGTAATTATTATTATAATTATTATAATTATAATTATTATAATTATAATTATAATTATTATAATTATTATAATTATAATAATAATAATAATAATAATAATTATTATTATTATTACTATTATTACTATTATTATTTATTAGGTGGGCACCGATCTCTGGGGTGGCAGAGGGTCAGAATATTTATTATTATTATTATTATTATTATTATTATTATTATTATTATTATTATTATTAGATTTGTATGCAACCCCTCTCTGAAGACTCGGGGCACCTCACAACAGCAATAAAAAGGCAATAGAACAACAGAACAATTCTAATAATAAAAAAGATATATAAAACCCCAACAATTACAAAACCATACAGCACATACATACCAAATATAAAATATAAAAGCCTGGGGGAGATGTCTTAGTTCCCCCATGCCTGGCGATAAAGGTGGGTCTTGAGTAATTTGTGAAAGACAAGGAGGGTGGGGGCCATTCTAATCTCTGGGAGGAGTTGATTCCAGAGCGCCGGGGCCGGCACAGAGAAGGCTCTTCCCCTGGGGCCCGCCAAGCAACATTGTTTGGTCGACGGGACCTGGAGAAGGCCAACTCTGTGGAACCTTCTCGGCCGTTGGGATTCGTGCGGTAGAAGGCGGTTCCAGTGGTATTCTGGTCCAATGCCATGTAGGGCTTTAAAGGTCATGACGAACACTTTGAATTGTGACCAGAAACTGATCAGCAGCCAGTGCAGGCCACGGAGTGTTGTAAAAACGTGGGCGAATCTGGGAAGCCCCATGATAGCTCTCGCGGCCGCATTCTGCACGATCTGAAGTTTCCGAACACTTTTCAAAGTTAGCCCCATGTAGAGAGCATTGCAGTTATCGAACCTCGAGGTGATAAGGGCATGAGCGACTTTGAGCAATGACTCCCTGTCCAGGTAGGGCCACAACTGGTGCACCAGGCAAACCTGGGCAAACGCCCTCCTCGCCACAGCTGAAAGATGGTATTCCAATGTTAGCTGTGGATCGAGGAGGACGCCCAAGTTGTGAACCCTCTCTGAGGGGGTCAATAATCCCCCCCCAGGGTAATGGATGGACAGATGGAATTGTCCTTGGGAGGCAAAACCCATAGCCACTCTGTCTTCTCTGGATTGAGTTTGAGCTTGTTGACACACATCCAGACCCCAACAGCCTCCAGGCACCGGCACATCACTTTCACTGCTTCATTGACTAGACATGGGGTGGAGATGTATAACTGGGTATCATCAGCATATTAATGATACCTCAACCCATGCCCATGGATGATCTCAACCAGCGGTTTCATGTAGATATTAAATAGCAGGGGAGTGAGGACTGACCCCTGAGGCACCCACAAGGGAGAGACCTAGAGGTCAACCTCTGACTCCCCACTAACACCAATTGCAACCAACCAGAGAGGTAGGAGGAGAACCACTGAATAACAGTGCCTTCCACTCCCAACCCCTTCAGAAGGATACCATGGTCGATTGTATTGAAAGCCACTGAGAGGTCAAGAAGCACCAGGACAGAGGACAAGCCCATGTCCCGGGCCCACCAGAGATCATCCATGAATGCGACCAAAGCAGTTTCTGTTCTGTAGCCGGGCCTAAAACCAGACAGCTGAGGGCCTAGATAATCGGCTTGTTCCAAGGACCGCTGGAGTTGGAGCACCACCACTTTCTCAACAACCTTCTCCATAAAGGGAAGGTTGGAGACTGGAAGGTAGTTATTAAGCACGGCTGGATCCAGGGAAGGCTTCTTGAGGAGGGGGCACACAAGTGCCTCCTTATAAGGAGCTGAAATGGACCCCCTCCCCAAGGAGGTGTTGACAATCTCCTGCACCCAGCTCCGTGTCACCTCTCAGCTGGCCAAAACCAACCAAGAGGGACACGGATCCAGTAAACAAGTGGCGGAACTCACAGCTCCAATGACCTTGTCCATTTCATCAGGTGACACCAAGTCAAACTCCTCCCAGACAGATGGACAAAGACATTTAGCCCCAGTCACCTTGACTGACTCGTTGTCAGCCGTTACTGTTATACAATTGGAGTTGAGGTCCGCCCGGATCCAAGCAACTTTATCAGTGAAAAACGAGTTAAATTCCTCGGCATTGAAAAACGAGTTAAATTCCTCGGCACTGTTAAATTCCTTGGCACCTCGGCATTATGTTCATTTATATATTTATTACCTGCAAGTTCCAAATTTTTTGAATAGCTTTTGCATTGCTTTACTAATTTGAACATTCCTGATCATAAACAAATGAAAAATGAAAAAAAATATTGTTTAGTTTATTTGTTAATTGGATTTGTATGCTGCCCCTCTCCAAGGACTAGTTGTTTATTTTGCTCAGAAAAGCCCGCCCCCTGCTGTGTGCAATTATGTTTGCTTTATATACAGACCAGGCTACAAGTTCCAACTTATATCCTTGTTTTTTGGTAAAATGGATTTCTTGCATAAAATTAGTTGTCAGGGTATCATTTACTTAATATTCTGTGTACTTCATCCAGTGGTGGGCTGCTGGTGTCAACCCCTTACCCCCAACACTTCTCCCTTAGACTCTCCACGATTGATCTCTCCAGGTTCCTAAGAGGCCAGTAAGGGGCGTACATAAGTGCACGGGTGTGCCTTTCATCCCCTGTCCAATTGTCTCTCCTTTATTTCACCTATTTTATATATTCTCTTCCTTTCATATATCCTCTCCTCTAAGTTTACTCTCACCCTCTTTTATATTATCACATGTCTATTTTTCTTCCTATGTATCTGTGTTTTGGATGAATGAATGAATGAATGAATGAATAAATAAATAAATAAATACATAAATAAACAAGTATGCAGTACCAGTAGCATACCTTGCAGCCTAATCTATACATAAATGAACAAAATTGCACGCAGACGAGGGAGGGGGACATTTCTGAGCAAAATAAACAAATAAAATTATTTTTTTAATTTCATTTTTCATTTGATTGTGATCAGGAATGTGCAAATTAGTAAACCAATGCAAAAAAGTTTTCAAAAAAAAAATTAGGTAGCTAAAATCAACCTTTTTTAATATGGGTCAAATTGACCCTGGATCAGAAAAAGTGTATACTCTTTGTAAACAGAACAACAGGGTTAGGTTGTCCTTCTGTCAGCACTTAACATCTTCCTAACACTAACCCGGTGAAGGATGAACCAGGAAATTCAGGGAGTTCAAATCAACATAAAGGACTATTTTAATATTAAGTACTATTCAAGAATCTGAAGTACTAATGATCGAAGTGAGTTGGCAGTAGATAAAAGTCAATGGAATTTGTATATTTCTTGTATTTAGTTTATGGGTTGGCCAGAACGAAAATGGGGCAGTCATGTCAATCTTTGGAAAGGGATAATGACAGATGACACTGAAATCCTTACACAAAAATTATTCATTTCAGATGCAGCCCAGTGTGACCCCTGTCCACAAGACAAGTATCCCAACAAGGAGAAGGACCAATGCATTGCCAAGAAGATCCACTTCCTCAGCTATCAAGAGACCCTCGGATACACTTTGGCTTCTCTAGCTCTTTTCCTTTATCTGATCACATCTGCAGTACTGGTGGTTTTCCGTAAACATCATGAAACACCAATAGTCAAGGCCAACAACCGAGATCTCACCTATATCCTCCTGGTCTCCCTCCTGCTCTGCTTCCTCTGTTCCTTCCTCTTCATTGGTCAACCCAGGAAGCTCACGTGTCTATTCCAACAAACTGCCTTTGCCATTTTCTTTTCTCTTGCGGTTTCCTCTGTGCTGGCAAAAACAGTCATGGTGGTTCTGGCCTTCATGGCTACCAAACCAGGAAACAGGGCAAGGAAATTCTTAGGAAAACCACTGACCAACTCCATTATCTTAGCCTGTCCCCTGGTCCAGGCAGTTCTTTGTGCCATCTGGCTGATAACCTGTCCCCCATTTCCCAACTTGGACTTCCACTCCTTGGAAGGAGAGACCATCTTGGAATGTCAGGAAGGCTCAGTTTCAATGTTTTACACAGTCCTAGCCTACCTGGCTTTTCTGGCTTTTGTGAGTTTCATTATAGCCTTTCTGGCTAGGAAATTGCCTGATAGCTTTAACGAAGCCAAATTCATTACTTTTAGCATGCTGGTCTTTTGCAGTGTTTGGATCACATTCCTCCCCACCTACTTGAGCACTAAAGGGAAGTCCATGGTGGCCGTAGAGATTTTCTCCATCTTGGCCTCTGGGGCTGGTCTCTTGGTTTGCATATTTTTCCCCAAATGCTACATTATCCTACTGAGGCCCCAATTGAATTGCCGAGATAATATAATGGGGCACAAAAAACTTTGATTTATGTCTCAAATTTCTGTGCATCTCCTGCTTGAGAAGGCGGTTGGACTAGATGGCCTCCAAGTTCCCATCCATCTCTTTGATTCTGTTTCAGTTTCCTGCTTTAACAGGGGTTCATAGTAGATGGCCTCTGACATCCCCTCCAACTCTATCACTCTGTATCTGTCTGATGCTTGAGCAGGGGGTCAGACTAGATGGCCCCTGAGGTCCCCTTCAACTCTATGATTCTGTATCAGTCTTTCAGTGTATCAGTGTTTGGGGAGCGGTTCAGACTATAACTGGTGTGTATGTGAGTGAGTGAAAGAGCTTCCAAAGCCCCCTCCTCACCCCACCTCTAGGGACCATTAAGATGAATGAAGGAGGGAATTAAAAGAGGGATCATCTAAATGCCTGGACCATGTCTAGACCTCTCTCTCTGGGAATGGGGCAGGATCATTAGATCTCCTCCACTTTCTCCCCCAAAGCCCCCGCCCCACCCAACTTCTGGGGACCCTCAAGATGAACTGGTGTGTGTGTGGGTGAGTTTCTCCATGTTGAAAGAGGCTCATCTAGATGCCCCAGAGGGTCTCCGGATCTCTCTTGGAATCGGACCTCCTCCTTTTTAAGGATTTAGCATCTCTCAGGGGGAGGGGAACTGTCCCATTCTTTCCTTCCCAAAGTAGCTTTTTGTGAGCACTGCTATGATTGGCTGGTGGCAAAGTGTCCCGTGTGGCCTGGGGTGAATGTGATTTCTTGTGACAGAAAGGCTGGGCTGAACAACTAGGGGCCTTTCTGTGAGCAAAAAAAGACAGCTTCCAATCGTCAGAAATGAAAGGCTGTAGAATAAAGAGCTGCACCCAACTGGCGGAGGTGAAATGTCCCATCCCCCTGTCACACACACCCTTCCCTATCCTCCCATTCCCTCTCACCAAACTTTATGGCAGGTTGACATAGACGCAAAGAGAAACAGGACTGAAGTGGTTTGATGGCACATCGGACAGTTGGGTTTTCATGATTTAAACCAGAACTCCATGGATCTGGTCCCAGCAATTCTCTTTTATTCCAAATCTAAAACACTTATACAGTGGTACCTCTACTTAAGAACACCTTTACTTAAGAACTTTTCTGGATAAGAACCAGGTGTTCATTATTTATTTGCCTTTTCTACTTAAGAACCCGAGTCCGGAAAAATTTCCCAGGAAATTTGAAAGTGGCACGAAGGCCCGGCCAGTTTCCTGCCATTCCCCGTTTAATCCTGACCATCTCGAGCTTTTCTGGGCTGCCAGTGGAGCCTTTCAGTGGCGCTTAAGGAAGCTTTTGCTGTCCAGAGCAAACAAAGCACTTTCCTTTCTCTGGGCATTTGGAGAGGGAATAAACCTCTGCCAGTGTCCAGAGAAAAGAAATGCTCCCTTCACTCTGGGCAGCGACTGTCCTCCTCCTCTTCTTCCTCCTACTCCTTCCACCCAAATTCTGAGCTTTTATTCCTTTCCTAATGGGTTTGCATGCATTACTTGCTTTTACGTTGATTCCTATGGGGAAAAAATTGCTTCTACTTTTCTCCTTAAGAATCTGGTCATGGAACGAATTAAGTTCTTAAGTAGAGGTACCACTGCATATATCTTTCATAGTTTATCATGTGTTATATACAACAGTGCATCACTTTATGAATATTTTTAATCAAATTATAATCAATAAAAATATTAAACCATTCATCTGCCTATTTTCCCATTTCTTGACCATTATTATATTCAGAGATCCTTGCCCAATAAACCATACATTGTTTAACGTAATTGGTTTCCAGGTTGAGTTTCAACAGTATTTTACAGACTTTGGCAATAACATGCTCATTATTACCAGTTTCAAATTATTCTTTTTACAGACTCAAATACAAATTTCTTGCCTAAATTAAATCATTTCTTATTTTGTGAGGAAACACATTCTTTTTATTCCAATTCTTGTTTTGTCCTGAGTTTCGGTTTATTTATTTATTTATTTGACTTCTAATAAGCTTGGTTAAGTTTGTTTAAAATATATTATCTGCTTATATTAACATTAGTTTGGTATCACCATTATTTCTATTCTATATAACGTTTCTTGAGCTCAGGGATAGATTCCAAAACTTTTTTGCTACCACTCTGTGGGCGGAGCTTTCTTTTGTGGGCATGGCTTACTTTTGTAGGAGTGGCTTGATGGTCATGTGACTGGGTAGGAGTGGCCTGGTAGTCAGCCTCATTCTTAATCGGGGAGCACTTAGCCTCAATTTAAAACTTAGGAAGAGGGATAGGGGAGCATGGCAGATGTGATCGCATTTTTCATTTAAAAAAACTTAAAATTTACAGTGCTGCTTTATTCCTTGAGCTGAGGGAGAGATTCAAATTTTTTTTGCTACCACTCTGTTAGCATGGCTTGCTTTTGTGGGCATGATATCCTTCTGCACCGGCTGTAGGGGTTGGGAGTGGGAGGCACTGTTCTTCAGTGGTTCTCCTCCTACCTCTCTGGTCGGTTGCAGTCGGTGTTAGTGGGGGGTCAGAGGTCGACCTCTAGGTTGCTCCCTTATGGGGTACTCAGGGGTCGGTCCTCTCCCCCCTGCTATTTAATATCTACATGAAACCGCTGGGTGAGATCATCCAAGGGCATGGGGTGATGTATCATCAATATGCAGATGATACCCAGCTTTACATCTCCATCCCTTGTCCAGTCAGTGAAGCAGTGGAAGTGATGTGCCGGTGTCTGGAGACTGTTGGGGTCTGGATGGGTGTCAACAGACTCAAACTCAACCCTGAAAAGATGGAGTGGCTGTGGGTTTTGCCTCCCAAGGACAATTCCATCTGTCCATCCATTACCCGGGCGGGGAATTACTAACCCCCTCATAGAGGGTCCGCAACTTGGGCGTCCTCCTTGATCCACAGCTCACATTAAAGAAACATCTTTTAGCTGTGGCGAGAGGGGCGTTTGCCCAGATTCACCTGGTGCACCAGTTGCGGCCCTATTGGATCGGGAGTCACTGCTCACAGTCACTCATGCCCTCATCACCTCGAGGCTCGACTACTGCAACACTCTCTACATGGGGCTACCTTTGAAAAGTGTTCCGAAACTTCAGATCCTGCAGAATGGAGCTGCGAAAGCAATCATGGGCTTCCCTAAATATGCCCATGCCACACCAACACTCTGCAGTCTGCATTGGTTGCCTATCAGTTTCCGGTCACAATTCAAAGTGTTGGTTATGACCTATAAAGCCCTTCATGGCACCGGGCCAGGTTATCTCTGGGACCGCCTTCTGCTGTACGAATCCCAGCATCCAATTAGGTGCCACAGAGTGGGCATTCTCTGGGTCCCGTCAACTAAACAATGTCGTTTGCCGGGCCCCAGGGGAAGAGCCTTCTCTGTGGCGGCCCCGGCCCTCTGGAACCAACTCACCCCCAGAGAGTAGAATAGCCCCCACCCTTCTTGCCTTTCATAAACTTCTTAAAACCCACCTCTGTTGTCAGGCATGGGAGAACTGAGACATTCTTTCCCCCTAGGCGTCTAAAATTTATGTATGGTATGTTTGTATGTATGATTGGTTTTAAAATAAGGGTTTTTAGCTGTTTTAGTATTGGATTGTCACATATTGTTTTTACCATTGTTGTTAGCCGCCCCGACTCTACGGAGGGGGGCGGCATACAAATCAAATAAATAAATAAATAAGTAAAATAAATAAATCTTGAGATATTTTCCTATATATATATTTAACTTCTATGGGAGAAATTAATTTCTAATTTCATCCCCTACCAAGTTATTTCATATAAATTTGGGAATGATTGTTCAAACTTACTAGAATAAAATTTATTGTCCTGTGCCACTATGCCCCATTAACACTCAATACTATCCAAAGAAAACTATGGCTCAGGTCAAACTCCATCTTCTTTTCCAGCACTTCAGTTTCATGTAGGTCAAATACCCAACTTCCCCTTGATTCTCAAATCTATCCGCACTAGGGATTAACAACAAGGGAGACAAACTTGTTTTTCTCATTCTGGTGTGTAAATGAAATATATTGCTAAGTGGATAGGATGATTCTTTCCCTTTGCAATTATCATCAGAGTAATTCATAATGTATCCCTCTGGATTTCTGTCCCACAAATTATTTCAGGATAAAACCTGCTTTGAAAATATGTTCCAATGTTCTCCACTAGGTGGCAGGATCTGTGAAATTACCTTGATTTGTGTTGAAAAGAGTGTTTCCTGGATTTGTTGATACTCAGCTGTCCTTAATTTCTGCTTTGTTCATGCATGTAATTCAGCTTCTGCATGAACCTTGGTTTATAATTTAGAAGGGATAAGAATGACTGGGCTGCCTCTCCTACTGCTGCTCTTCTGCCTCTTTCCTCCAGGTACTGCTGAGAGGAGGCAAACTGTATGTGTGTTGAGGAATTTGTTCAAGCCTAAAGGAAGAGAGCACTATTACAGACCTAGTGATGTCATTATGGGTGGGAATTTACCTCTAACGACTCTAATGGACTCCACTCTTGCTAATTTTCACAAGGAGCCATTCGGGCTTCCTTATACTACTTTATAAGTTTCACTGGGTAGGGAAAAATGCATTAATTATTTGCTGTGTCAAGGATTTATTTATTCATTTATTTTATTAGATTTATAGACCGCTCTTCTTGCAGACTCAGAATTCAGGGCCTCTTTTCAGAAATCCCTGGTCCACTAATGTCCTAATGTACTTCTTGCCTTTAATCATAAAGCAGGCTCAAATGCTCGATCATTTCAATATTCTATATCAGGATGATCATAGACCCCATAAAACGTGAGGAACAACAAATCTGAAGTTGTGCTGGCTTAAAAAAAAAGTTTACAATGTTCATTTGGATAGAAAATCATAGTATAAAATTCATAGAAAAGCTGAATAGTTTTTCATTGTCTGGCCTTGTAGTAAGTTTTGTATTATGGTGACCAGTTCTGGTTATCACAATAGGGGGGGGGGGGATGAGACACTATGAAGTATGCATATATGAGACCACATTTGGAATACTGTGTTCAGTTCTGGAGACCTCACCTACAAAAAGATATTGACAAAATTGAACGGGTCCAAAAACGGGCTACAAAAACAGTGGAAGGTCTTAAGCATAAAACGTATCAGGAAAGACTTCATGAACTCAATCTGTAGAGTCTGGAGGACAGAAGGAAAAGGGGGGACATGATCAAAACATTTACATATGTTAAAGGGTTAAATAAGGTTCAGGGGGGAAGTGTTTTTAATAGGAAAATGAACACAAGAACAAGGGGACACAATCTGAAGTTAGTTGGGGGAAAGATCAAAAGCAACATGAGAAAATATTATTTTACTGAAAGAGTAGTAGATCCTTGGAACAAACTTCCAGCAGACGTGGTAGATAAATCCACAGTAACTGAATTTAAACATGCCTGGGATAAACATATATCCATCCTAAGATAAAATACAGAAAATAGTATAAGGGCAGACTAGATGGACCAGGAGGTCTTTTTCTGCCGTCAGACTTCTATGTTTCTATGTTTCTATGTTTCTATGTTTCTATGCAGATAAGAGCAACTAAGATGATTAGGTGGCTGGAGGCTAAAACTTACAAGGAATTGGGTCATGTTCCATCTAATGAAAAGAAGGAGGGGGATTAGGGTTTGGGGCTTCTACAAAGACAAAAGGGTCAAACTATTTTCCAAAGGGCCAAGGTAAGAAACAATCTTTGGAACCTAACAAAGAGAAAAGCAACATAAAACTAGGGAAATCATTTCGTAATGGTGAGAGCAATTAACCAATGGTACAGCTTGCCTTTCTCCTGTGTCAGTAAGCCATACAATTTTAATAAAATATGGGATTTGCTATACAACATCAAAAATATGGCTAGAACACACACTTTCTTCTCTGTTATTTTCCCAATGGTTTCCTTACTACAGACCCACAGACAAGAAGTACCAGCACTTCCTGGCTTTAGTGTTTGCTGTCACGGAGATCAACAAAGATTTGGTTCTCCTCCCCAACGTCACACTTGGCTTTCAGATTTGCAACAATGATCAGAGGAAAAGGATGATATCTTTAATCAGCCTCTCCTTGCCCTCCACATGGGGCTAAATGGTTCCAGGTTATAAATGTGACAGGCAGGACCTTCTGCTCTCTGTCATTGGAGGTGACCACCCCACATCCTCAAGGCAGATGGCCTCCACCTTCAGCATCTACAAGGTCCCACAGGTAAGGGGGATCCATTGGATATAGAAT
The DNA here is from genome assembly GCF_031021105.1 of Erythrolamprus reginae. NCBI lineage: Eukaryota > Metazoa > Chordata > Lepidosauria > Squamata > Dipsadidae > Erythrolamprus > Erythrolamprus reginae. Next base: position 7,179,018 of record NC_091950.1, on the reverse strand, counting down.
GGTGTAGAAAAAGAACAGAAACACAAACAGTCAAGGATGAAAATGATGTTGTTAAAGGGGATATCCTATAGTTGAATTCATTTTTATATTTTATACATCAAGATATATAACCCCAACAGACTGATAATGAAGTAATTCTGAGCTGGTCTACTTGCCAAGATGAATGAATTTTTGACTTTCATAAATGTTTAGCCAGCATTTCAGTGCAATTTATTACCTCTATCAGGTTAGCTATTTATTCTCTTTGACATGTCACAACCAGACAAAATATGTCAGTATTCTTCCTAGGAGGAGAAAGAACTTAAGCTTGTTAATTGAACCAGGTCTGCCTGAATGGTAAGTTTAAAAAAACAACAACACGAGAAGTCAGCACAATACTTTACTTTGTTTTGAAAGAGAAATCTCCCTTTCTCTAGCTCGGTGTTGGTTTTGAGTTTCCTCCGGAATACAGACCAGTTTATCCTTCCTTCTTCCGGATTAATCCCACTGACTATTCAGAGTGTGTGGGTTTAGTTCAGCTGCTCCTATATTTCCAGTGGAACTGGGTTGGGCTTGGGACCTCTGAAGATGACGGTGCAGAACATTTCATTTCATCTCTGATGCCAATGCTGAAGGAGAAGGAGATCTGCCTGGCCTTCATCGAAGGTTTGAACACTAAGGACGCAAATATTGCAATAAAGAAATTCATTTTGAAAATTGTATTAAAAGCTGAAGTCATTATTCTATTTGGTGATTCCACTGATACTGTTAAATTTTTGACACTTCTAAAAGTTTTTGTAATATATGTAAAAATACCACTTCAAAATGTTTGGATCCTGACTTCTCACTGGAAATTCACTATGCAGGGAGACCCTTCTGAAAGTGTAAAGCCTTTGCATGCTGCTTTGCAGTTTAGGGAAAACACTGGGGATGTTTCAGAATTCAGCCATTTCCTCCTGTCTTTATATCATTTGATCAAAGAAGAGGACACCATTCTCCTGGAATTTTGGGAAGTAATCTTTGGCTGCCGTATCCTCAAACCAGGCGAGGTTCTTCGAAAAGAGGTGAAAAAAATGTACAGGAAAAGAGAATTTACGAGATATTTCAGATTTTATTTTTGAAATGAGCATGACAGGTGAAAGTTACAGTATCTACAATGCCATTTATGCAGTGGCACACGCATTGCATGCAATTTATGGATCAGGAGCACAACCAGCTATGCTGAAGCTTGGAAAAAGGATCTCAAATGTGGAGCCATGGCAGGTAAGCTCTGCGACATTTTATCCAGTCCACCAATCAGTAGAGAAGAAGCTTCTCATATGCATTTCTTGAAATCATATCAACCAGGGTGGGTAGGTAGGTAGATAGGTAGATAGGTAGATAGGTAGATAGGTAGATAGGTAGGTAGGTAGGTAGGTAGGTAGGTAGGTAGGTAGATAGATAGATAGATGGATGGATGGATGGATGGATGGATGGATGGATGGATGGATGGATGGATGGGTAGGTAGGTAGATAGGTGGGTAGATAGGTGGGTGGGTAGGTAGGTAGGTAGGTGGGTAGATAGGTGGGTGGGTAGGTAGGTAGGTTGGTAGGTAGATAGGTGGGTGGGGGGTTGGGCGGGTAGGTAGGTAGGTAGGTAGGTAGGTAGGTAGGTAGACAGACAGACAGACAGACAGATAGACAGATAGACAGATAGACAGATAGACAGATAGACAGATAGACAGATAGACAGATAGACAGATAGACAGATAGACAGATAGACAGATAGACAGATAGACAGATAGACAGATAGATGGCAGAGGACCTGAATGTGTTCTACTGCAGGTTTGAAAAGAAACCACAACCACTTATCTGCACAAGCTCCATCCCAGAGACACCAACAGCCAAATCCTCTACAACTGAACCCATCCCTTTGGGTTTACAACCACTAGTGATCACAGAAAAGGAAGTGAAAAATCTATTTCACAGACAGAAGCCTGGAAAAGCACCAGGCCCAGACAAGTTAACTCATGTTTGCTTAAAAGTCTGTGCTGACTAATTGGCCCCCATCTTCACCCAAATCTTCAACAAATCACTAGAGTTGCGCTATGTTCCTTCCTGCTTCAAGCGAGTCAAAAAGAGGGTGGGGAAATTATTTACTGACCCCTCGTATCCTGGACACAAACTGTTTCAACTTCTACCCTCAAAATGTCGCTACAGAGCACTGCCCACCAAGAGAACTAGACACAAGAACAGTTTTTTCCCGAACGCCATCACTCTACTAAACAAATAATTCCCTCAACTCTGTCAGACCTTTTACTAAATCTGCACTTCTATTTCTACTAGTTTTTCTCATCTTTCCTATCATCCTTTTCCTCCCACATAGGACTGTATGACTTTAACTTGTTGCTTGTATCCTAAGATTTTTATTATATTGATTGTTTCGTCATTGCTTATGTGACCCCATGACAATCATTAAGTGTAGTACCACATGCTTCTTGACAAATGTATCTTTTTATTTTATGTACACTGAGAGCATATGCACCAAGACAAATTGTTTGTGTGTCCAATCACGCTTGGCCAATAAATAATTCTATTCTATTCTATTCTATTCTGTTCTGTTCTGTTCCGTTCTATTCTGCTATGCCATGCCATACCATGCCATGCTAACATATCCTATTCTAGTCTATTTCTGCCATTCAGCTAATTGCTCCAATTTCTCAAGATCTCTTTTATTTCAGATTCTTGCCAATTTCAGGAATGTCCGATTCAACAACAGTGCTGGAGATGAAATCTCCTTGTCACAAAATGGACTGAGAACTGCTCGTTATGATATCGTCAACTGGGTTGTCCACCCCAATAAATATTTTGTGGCTGAGAAAATTGGGCAATGGAATCCCAGGGCTGCCCCAGGCCAGGAATTCACCATTACCTCTGATGGGATCATCTGGGCCTCAAAGGTGAGCTGGAAGGAAATGTAAATTCAGGAAAAGCATCACTCTCTCCTGAGGATGCTGAACATCTTTCTAAGGCAGACATGGCAACTTTAAGACTTGTGGACTTCAAACGGCCAGAGGTATCCAGCCAGGATAGCTACAACATCTGTTCTAAGGTGAAAACAGGTATATAGATGCTGAAAAGACTTTTTGAATTGGGTGAATTACTTGCATTTGAGGTTAACAAATTTGAGGTCTAACATTTAGAATGAGAATAACTTCTGCTCGAAACCAGGATGCTATTAGATCAGGCAGAGATTTCCACAGATCATACCTGTTCAGTTGGATCTTCATCATTCTTTGTTTTAGCAAAGTTGTAACTTAATAGAGCAAAACTTCCTTTGTACTTGAAGTTTCAAGATTCCAATGTTAGCATCCATTGGTGAGTCACTAGTGCCACTTGCCTGAATCTCCCAGGAGCTTTTCATGGATCCTTTAGACCTTCATGAACTATTTGTATTGACAACATTCATAACAGAAAAAGAGGAATATGGAAATGAATAAATGTAGGATCTTCATTGCACAGGCCACCTCTAACACTTCTCTTTTCTCCTTTAGAAGGTGCCCTTTGCCAGGTGTGGCAAGAGGAGATGCCACGCAGGAGAGAGGAGAAGCGTTCCAAAGGGAAAGCCCATTTGCTGCTACGAATGTTCCCCTTGTCCATCTCAAGGGGAAGGAACCATCTCAAATCAGACAGGTAGAACTCTTTTCATATGCAGATCTTCCAGGATCTGGGACATAGGTTGGCAACCTTAAAAAGTCAAAGGACCATTTGGACCCATTTCTCAGAGAAAACAAAACACCCAGACTCACAAAACCTGGGTGGACTTGGCCAACTTGACATCACCCCCACCAAATTACATAACCCACCCAGCAAGCTATGGCTACCTAGGTTTTGTGGGTCTGTTTTCAATTTCAATCTGTCTCTTTCTCTCTCTCCATCACTTTTTCTCCCTCTCAACTTTCTTTCTCTCTTTCCCTCTTCCTGTCCTTCTCTATTTCTCTCTCTCCCTGCCTCCCCACACACCACTCCCTCCCTCCCTCATCTCTCTCTTTCTCCCATCTCTCTCTTTTTCCTGCCACCTCTACCTTTCTCTTTGTGTGTGCTGAGGAACAATCATCACCCCTGGCTTGTCTTCTGGTGACTCTCCCTCCCCTTTCATGATGCCCTGGCTGGTTGTGGCATGTGTGGGGAGACTCTCCTCACGGTGCAAAGGCATACACAGAGGGTGGGTGGCTGCCCATATAAGAAAAGTGTTTAGACATGGCTTCTCTTCTGCCCTAAGTATCCGGCCATTGCGTTGCCATGACCATTCTGTTCCATCCCCCTCCTGCTCTTCGGCTGAGCGGGGAGGCTTTTACCACTAGGAGGACAAAAAGGCCAGAGGTGACATGATCAAAACATTTAAATATGTTGAAGGGTTGAATAAGATTCAGGAGGGAATTGTTTTTAATAGGAGAGTGAACACAAGAACAAGGGGGCACAATCTGAGTTTAGTTGGGGGAAAGATCAGACGTAATGTGAGAAAATATTATTTTACTAGGAGTAGATGCTTGGAACAAACTTCCATCAGATGTGGTTGGTAAATCCACAGTAACCGAACTCAAACATGCCTGCGATAAACATATATCCAACCTAAGATAAAGTACAGGAAATAGTATAAGGGCAGACTAGATGGACCATGAGGTCTTTTTTTGCTGTCAATCTTCTATGTTTGCAGCAGAGGCGGAGTAACGACAGACACAAAGAGCTGGATTTAAAATGGGTCATTTTATTAATTACATTTGCATAATTTATTCATTAAATTAGCATAAATTTAACTATAACCCTAACAAGGACCCACAGGGTCAAACAATTGCTTCTGGTGCGGAAAATGACGTCAGAAAAACTTCTGGGGCAACTTATGGGCGTAGCTCCATGCTGATCCAGGTGAAGGGCCCCGCCCTTACATGGATCTCTGCCATGCACCTGCATGTGGGAGGTCTTGCCGTCTAACCCCTACAAGGGGAAAGAAATGGGTGGGACCCAAAGACAGGTTCCCCCCAATTGCTCAGGCCGTTAGCACCATGAGCCTTTGGAGAGAACCTGTCAATCATCCCCAAAGATGCCCAACGGAGAACACGCAGTTGCTAAACACCACACAGTTTTCCGCCCCTAACCTGCCACGGAGTGGGGGTCAGATCTCTATCTTGGCCCCCCGACTCCCCCCTCTAACTGCACCAGCTCGCACAGTGACTGCTGCAGGTTCTGTAAGAAGATGGTGTTCCCCCGTTCTGACAGGTGAACACCGTCAGCCTGGTAAAGACATGGCTGATCTATGGTGATGTGGGGATGGGCAACCACTACCCCACCCAACTCTCTGACCAGCCTACCCATAGCCTTATTCAGTTTTCTCCTGACTTTGTGAATGGCCCTAGGGGAAATGCCGTCCCTCCAAACGATCCTCAGGAGGATCTCAGACCAGACCACTTGCGTGGTTGGCCAAGCAGTGCGAAGAATATGCAAGTCTTCGCGAGCCTGGCAAATCAGAGCCAGACCCCCAAGCATACACAGGTCATTGCCACCGAGGTGCAAGACCAACCACCTGGGTGCGGCCACCCCGTGCCGCCCTTCCAGGAGCAGTGGAAAAAGACCCTCCCACCGCAGGCCTCTTCTCCCCATCCAGACGATGTTGACCCATCGGCCCAAGGACAGCTGGGTCCCCACGGCGGTTCTTGCTGCAGAGTGGCCAGCCCAAAAGACCATACTGTGGCCGCACAGCAACTCCGTCAGTCTCGCTCTGGCGGGACTATCTAGAAGAGGGCAGAGAAAGGTTACCTAGCATGAAATCTTGCCCTACTACCTCAGCTGGCCGTACATAACCCAAATAGGCTGCTGACCGCCAGCGGCCAATCTCCCGGATCCTATGACCCAGGAAACCAGACACTGCTGCACTAGTGGCAGTGCCGATATGGAACGAATGCGTTCCATAGCCGGCGGGGTCAATACCAATCTTGACTAGAGCCCTAGTCACTAAAGCCCAAAATTGATAGTGGGTCAGCGGGTACCATGCTGGTGTTTAAAAAGGTATCCTTGTTCCATCCCCCTGAGACTGCAAAAATTAGAAAGAGCTGCCACCGGGCACACAGACTGATTGGTGGCTGCCGTCAACTTTATCCTGACACCCCTACGTAACTGGTCAGTTTTAGATTGTCTCACCAAAAGGGAGACGCCCCCTTCACTAAAATGCAGGTCAGAAAACTGAAAAGCGCGGAGAGACCCGTCACCCTGAGAGGAGGCTAAAGCCTCGCTGACACAAAGGGCCCCAAAAAACATGACACTGGCCGCCGCCTGAAAAAGGCGGGCCTCGTACAGAGAGGCGCACAGGCTGTTCCAAGCTTGATTAATAAGGGACAGCTGCTGTACAGTTAATGCCTGTCTACTGTCCGCTGGGGGCGCAGGCCACTCCCTAACCCAACCTTCCAGCATCTTCCGAATGCGGAAGTCGCAAGAAAAATCCAAAAAGGCACTGGCCTGTCGAAGCAGCATGCAGAGCTCCATTTGGTGATCTATTGGGAAGGGCCAAATGTGAGGGTAACCCCTGGCTTGCCTGAAGTCCCAAAACTCCTTACCTGAGTTCTGATATGCCCTCAAGGTGCTTGGTGCCACTGAGAGGGCCATGGCCCTGCCTGCTTCCATCCTCCACTGCTCAGGAGCCCGCCCAGGCTCCACAGGTGGTCGGGGAAGACTTCCGGCAACGCACGAGCCCACGGAGCCAGGGTCCAAAACCTGGACAACTGACCACGGGAAAAAGCGTCAGCGATCCCGTTATCTAGCCCGGGGACATGCCGAGCCAGAAACAGGGTATTTAGAGACAACGACCTGTGCACAAAATGGCAGACAAGCCGCATGACCCTGTTGCTCTTAGATGACAGGGCATTCACAACGTGGACCACTGCCAAGTTGTCACACCAGAAGTGCATGGTTTTGTCTCTAAATTGCTCTCCCCACAGCTCTAAAGCTACTATCAGTGGGAAGAGCTCCAGGAGGGATTTGTGCATGCGTCGAGAGAGATAGACACCTCTACAGAGAACTCCCTAATGTGAATTAGAAAAAGTGAAAGTTAACCCCTGACAACCCTCTCTGGCTTGGTGAAAAGCGGATTGAGAGGAAGAGAACTAAACGGAGTTTTTGAAAATGTTACAAAAGAGAAGCAAGCTGCTGTTTTAAACGTGAGTAGGGGAAAATAGAGAACAAAGGAAAAATGGCGACTACTCCGGATTTGGGGGGGAAAATGGACTCACTGTTAATGACATTTGCAAATATGGGGCAGCAACTCAAAGAGATGCAAAAGGCGATAGCTGCCGTCAGTGCTGGTGTAACAGATTTAAAAGAGCAGTCGAAAGCACAAGATCTGAGAAATGTGAAACTGGAGGAGGGGAAAGTTTGCCATGAGTCACACATAAATAACTTAGAAGACAGACAAAGGAGATCTAATCTGCATTTGAGGGGCTTCAAGCAAGATTTTGTTGAGGGTAAACGTCTTATCCAAGTGATCCATCAATGGCTTGGTGAAAATAACATTAAATGTGACCTAGGTGAATATGAAAGAGCACACTGGGTATTTGGCCCTCGGAGTCAAGGAAATCAAAAGGGCATTATCGTAAGATTCATTTCGGAAACGAGGGCAGAAGAAATTTACAGAGAATTAAAGCAAACTCCAAATTTACATTATAAAGGCACTTCAATACGCATTTTAAAAGACTTGTCTGCAGAGACGCTCCAGGCCAGAAATCAAATGAGACCTATCACGAGTCAATTATTTCTGCGGAGTCTGCAGAGAGGGGCGGCATACAAATCCAATTAATAATAATAATAATAATAATAATAATAATAATAATAATAATAATAATAATTCAAAACGGAGTCCGTTTTACCTGGAAATTTCGGGCGATAATAATTGTTTTTAATGATTCCAAAGTTCTCCAGGCAAGATCCTTGGAGGAGGTGAAGAAACTGCTCCAACAGCTGGGGATTGATTTGGATGTAAATCTCCAGGCATCGGCAGAGGAGGAGAAACCAGCAGCAGAAGAAGGAAGAGGAAAAGATGACCTGTTTACAGCTCAGCCAATTCGTACAGCAGATCAAGAAAAAGATGAAAAATTTGCAGCCTTACAAAAGGAGCTGGCATTACTCCAGGAAAGAGAAAAAAAGAAGAATCTAGAATTACGCGTCAAAAGAAGAAATAATGAACTGAACTGAACTGTTAATATGATATTATTCTCAACTAACTAGCTTCTTTGTGTATCTTACGCTAACTAACAAGGGATAAAGAGGGAAGGAGGGGGGATTTCTTTTATTGCTTTTAAAGGGGAAAGGTGGGGGGAGTTCTCCAGTGGAATGCAAATCCAGGAGTGCCTCTTGGATAAACGAAAATTCTTTTTGTTGCCTCCCTTTGGGGGGGGTGCAGGGGATGGGGGCACTAGGGTGGGGGTTCAAGACAATTAACAAATACTTTTCCAATAGGCTCTGTTTTGCAGGAGGGGGAAACACATTCAAAAGTATGTAAAATGGGTGAAAGGGTTTTTACTGTCATTAAATGTGAATGGAATGTCATAGCAGAAAAAACGTTATAGAATTATGAAGTTGGCCAGGGGATAGTAGAGCTGATTTTTTGTTTTTATCAGAAACTCATAAAGGGAGGAAAACATCAGACAAATTAGTTAACAATAGTGACTGGGAACGGATCTATGAATCCAGAGGGACCACAAAAAGTAGGGGGTGTGGCAATTCTGATAAATCAAAGAGTATCATTTCAATTAATTAATATTAAAAGAGATAAAGGTGGTAGAATGTTATTCATTAAGGGGAAAAATAAATAATAAGGTAGTAACCTTAGCAGTAATCTATGCTCCTAATGCAAATACAAAGCAATTCATAATAAATGTAAAGTTTAAGTTAGATAATTTCGCAGAAGGCATAGTGATCCTAGCAGGTGATTTTAATTTGGAATTAACAGCAGGGAGGGGAGAAAAGAAAAAGTTACACTTAAATAAAATTAATATGTTGGACCTCCATGCAAATACAGCAAACAGGGATACATTTTTATTCAGCAAGACATAATAAATTTAGCTGTATTGACTCTATAATTAATGAATAAAACGGGGGAGGTACACCTCAAGAGAGCAGAAATTAAAAGTATTTGGTTATCAGATCACGCTCCATTGTTTGCATTGATTGAAATGGATGCTAATAGACAACAAAGGATCTGGAGATACAACCCTGTGGTTTCGGCTAGTGAAAAAAATAGACTCAAATTACAAAAGGGAATTGTCGTGAATTTTTTAGTATTAACGAAACAGGAGAAATTAAGCAAACAATAGTTTGGGATACACACAAGGCTTTTATGAGAGGTAATTGTATTAGCACTGAAGCTTTTATTATGAAATCTTGGGAAGTTGAAAGAGAAAGATTATTAAAAGAGATAGACCTAATCCAAGAGAGTCTGAAAATCACAAGAAATAGAGCCTGGAATATATTACTATTACTTAAGAAAAAGAAACTACAATCTCTTGAGGAAGAGAGATGGAATAAAATGAAGATGATTGTAAAACAGAGAATTATGGGATGGGGGGAACAAATCAATGAAACAAATGGTACATTATCTGAAAAAAAGAAAAGGAGAAATCCCATATCACTGCTTTAAAGGATAAGGAAGTGCAATAAAACGTAGTAAATATTGAAATGGAAAAAATAATGAGAGACTTTTATGGGAATTTATATAAACAAAGAACAAATCACAATGAAAACTATAGAAGTTAATGAGAAATTAACGGAAGAAGATAGACAAATCTTAAATGCAAAAATAACAAATGATGAGATATCTACAGTTATTAAAGGGTTAAAAACCTTCTAAAGCCCTAGGCCCAGATGGTTTTACTGGTGAATATTATAAGACTTATAAGAATGAATTATTACCGCATTTGGAGAAATTGTTTAATAATGTTTTTCAGATCTTGGGAAGAGCTCCAGGAAGGTCAAATCTTTGACCAGGGGAAGAGGCCCCTCCATTCCGGAGGCCACATGGAATTGGCACCCACTGGTCGCCTAAGATAATCCCGAACCTACAGGTCCCCGCGGCGTCCGAACATAATTGCAACTCAGCTTCCATAAGAAGCTCGTGCCTCCAGAAGGAACGACCATTGAAGTGGGCCAAAAAAGACCCATCATACGCACAGGTCATCCTTGACCCCAGCGCTCAGGCAGGTACGATGATGGGGCAAACATAGCCCCTTCATTGCGGTATATACCCTCCGGGAAAAAGCCCTACCGGGACCCACCACCGGCAGACAAAGTTAAGGAGCCCGGCGAGTTCCTGAAGCTGATGAAGGGTCACCTTCCGGCTATTTAACACTATGTCCAGCTTGCTCTGAATCTTGAGCAGCTTGTCCAGGGACAATCTACAAGATTTGCTCCTCTGAGTCCAATTCAATACCCAGAAAAGTAATCCTGGTGGCGGGGGCCCTCGGTCTTCTCAGGGGCCAAAGGGACCCCCCAATTGAGCACAAAGAGGGCTTCAAAGGGCCAGCATCAGGGCAGAACATTGCTTTGAATGTGCAGGCCCCCCCAACAGGAAGTCATCGAGGTAATGAATGACCGACCCCAGACCAGGAGCGCCTCCTGAGCACCCACTCCAAGAAACATAGAACATAGAAACATAGAAGACTGACGGCAGAAAAAGACCTCATGGTCCATCTAGTCTGCCCTAATACTATTTCCTGTATTTTATCTTACAATGGATATATGTTTATCCCAGGCATGTTTAAATTCTCGGTTACTGTGGATTTACCAACCACGTCTGCTGGAAGTTTGTTCCAAGGATCTACTACTCTTTCAGTAAAATAATATTTTCTCATGTTGCCTTTGATCTTTCCCCCAACTAACTTCAGATTGTGTCCCCTTGTTTCTTGTGTTCACTTTCCTATTAAAAACACTTCCCTCCTGAAACCCTATTTAACCCTTTAACATATTTAAATGTTTCGATCATGTCCCCCCTTTTCCCTTCTGTCTTCCAGACTATACAGATTGAGTTCATTTACTCTTGCCTGATACGTTTTATACTTAAGACCTTCCACCATTCTTGTAGCCCGTCTTTGGACCCTTTCAATTTTGTCAATATCTCTTTATGTCAGCTCTTTATGTGGAACTGTATCAAAGGCTTTGCTGAAGTCCAGATAGGCAATATCCACGGCACCACCTTCATCCAACACCTTTGTGACATAGTCAAAGAACTCAATGAGATTAGTCTGACACGATTTGCCCTTCAGTAAAGCCATGCTGATTTGGGTCCAATAAGTTATTGTTTTTTAGATGCTGATTTATCCTCTTTTTGTGAGTAGAGTCTCCATCATTTTAACTACAACTGATGTCAAGCTTAACTGGCTTGTAGTTACCAGGCTTCTTCTCTACTGCTCTTCTTGTGGATAGGCACAACACTGGCCATTCTCCAATCCTCAGGGACATCTCCTGTTAACAGAGATTGGTTAAAGAAATCAGTCATCACTTCATTTTAAATGTGATATTTTCACCAAAATTTCATAATCTTGAGCAGGTCCTATTTTTAAACAACAGTTTTTTCTGTTTATTTATTTGAAAACTCTCTAAGTCCCAATACTGCAAATGCCAAGCATGCATAGTTGATTTGGTTTTTTGCTAGATTTATATATGATAGTTTCTGTATATACAAAGCCCTTCACACAGTAGGACAAAACTAATAACACTCTATAAAGCCTGGTCAGACCACACCTGGAGTATTGCATCCAGTTCTGGTCACCACACTTCAAAAGAGATATATAGAGACTCTGGAAAGGGGTGCAGAAAAGAGCAACTAAAATGATAATATAATTAGAGACCAGGCCATACGAGGAAAGGTTGCTGGAACTGGGGCTGGACTGGGCATGGATAGTCTAGTAAAAAGAGAGGGCTAGGGGGGACATGAATAGCTGTATGCAGGTACTTAAGGGTTGCCACGGAGAGGAGGGGGGACACACTGTTTTCCAGGGCACCAGAGGGGCTGGACGAGGAACAACAGTTGGAAGCTGACCAAGGGAAAGATTCAACCTGGAGATAAGGAAGAGATTTCCTGATAGTGAGAGCGATCAACCAGTGGGAACGGCCTGCCAGTGGAGGTTGTGAACTCCCCAACTTTGTACACTTTCAAGAGGAGATTGGACTGCCATTTGGCCGGGGGGCTGTAAGGATTTCTTGCTCAAGCAGGGAGTTGAACTTGATGACCTGTAAGGTCACCTTTCAACTCTAATAATAAATATAATAAAACTGTGGGATCATTGCTTGATCAACAAAATATAGCAGAACACTGGGTCCAAATACTGGGTCCATACAGTTTAAATTAGTATAACATCTTGAGAGGTTTTCCTGTCTATTTTCAACTTCTATGGAAGAAATTAATTTATAATTTCAGCCCCTACCAAGTTATTTGATTTAAATTTTGGAATGTTTGTTCAAACTTACTAGAATACAATTTATTGTCCTGTGCCACAATGGCCTAATAACACTCAATATTATCAAAAAAAACTATGGCTCAGATAAAACTCTGTCTTCATCTCCAGTGATTTAGTTTCATGTAGGGTCAAATACCCAACTTCCCCTTGATTCTGAAATCTATCTGCACTAGGGATTAACAACAAGAGAGACAAATTGTTTTTCTCATTCTGGAGTATAAATAAAATATATTCCTGAGTGTATAGGAGGATTCTTTCCCTTTGCAATTATCATAAGAGTAATTCATAATGTATCCCTCTGGATTTCTGTCCTCCAAATTATTCCAGGATAAAATCTGCTTTTGAAAACATGTTCCAATGTTGTCCACAAGAGGGCAGGATCTATGACTTGTGTTAAAAAGAATGTTTCCTGGGTTTGTTGAGACTCAGCTGTCCTTACTTTTCTCTTTCTTCATGCATGTAATTCAGCTTCTGCAAAGAACCTTGGTTTTATAATTTAGAAGGGATAAGAATGACTGGGCTGTATCTCCTGCTGCTGCTCTCTTCTGCCTCTTTCCTCCAACTACTGCTAAGAGGAGGCGAGCATTATGTGTGTGGAGGACTGTGTTCATACCTAAAGGAACACAGCACTATTACAGACGCGGTGATCTCATTATTGGTGGGAAATTTACCCCTGCAAATTCATATGTTCTCCAGAGTCCCTGGTTTTCAGAAGGACCCCATTCAAGCCTCGTTATAATACTTTGTAAGTTTCACCTGGCAGGGAAAAAAAATCATTAATTATTTTCTTTGTTCAGGATTCAGGGTCTCCTTTCAGAAATCCTTGGTCCACTGTTCTAATGTCCTGGTTTAGTTCTTGCCTTTGATCTTTAAGCAGGCTCAAATTCTCAATCATCACAGAATTCTATATCAGGAAGATGATAGACTCCATAAAAAGTGAAATTGTGCTGGCTTTATAAAAAGTGACAATGTTCATTTTGGTAAAAAGTCATATTAGAAAATTCATGGAAAGAGCTTAATTATTTTTCATTGTCTGGCATTGTAATAAGGCCAGTGTTTTGTATTGTGGTAACCAGTTCTGGTTATCACAATACAACAACAAAAATCGATACTGTGTAAAGTATGCAGATAAGAGCCACAAAGATGATTAGGTGGCTGGGAGGCTAAAACTTACACGAATGGTTTACAGGAATTGGATTATGTCTAGTCTAAGGAAAAGAAAAGAGTGTGGTTAGGGTTCAGGGATCCTACAAAGACAAGGGTATCAAAGTATTTCCCAAAGCACCAAGATAAGAAAGAGTGGAAACTAACAAAGACAGAAGAAGTTTAGAACTAAGAAGAAATTTCCTAATGGTGGGAGCAATTAACCAAAAAAGCCAATGCAGTTCTAGTCTGCATAAACAGAGGGATAGAATGAAGAAGTGTTAATAGTAATAGCACTTAGACTTATATAGCACCTCAAAGAGCCTTTACAGCCCTCTCTAAGTGGTTTACAGAGTCAGCATATTGTCCCCAACAATCCGGGTAATCATTTTACCCACTTCAGATGGATGGAAGGTTGAATCAACATTGAGCTGGTGAACTTCAGATATAGCATTTTAACCACTGGACCACCTTGGCTCTCTAATACCACTTTGTAATGCCTTGGTAAGGCCAGCATTTAGAGTACTACCTCCAGGTTTGGTTGCCACTATATCAAAAAGATGTTGAGACTCTAGAAAGAGTATTAGAGAAGAGCAACAAAGATGATTAGGGGCTGGAGGCTAAAACATGTGAAGAATGGTTGCAGGAATTTGGGTAAGTTTGGTTTAATGAAAAGAAGTTCTAGGGGAGGACATGATATCAGTGTTCCAATATCTCAGGGGATGCCAAAAAGAATTGGGAGTCAAGCTATTCTCCAAAGCACTTGAAGGTAGAAAAAGAAATGAATGGTAACTTATCAAGGACAGAAGCAAAATTTCTAGGTTTCCTGTCTAAACAGGGGTGTTGGACTAGATGACCTAGAAGGTCCCCTTCCAACTGTAATAATAATCTAATCCAATCTGAATTTGCAAAGTCCCTTCCAATTCTGTTATTCTATTCTAAATCACATACATATTTTCCCTGTAATGCTCCCAGTGTTTTCTTTACAACAGACCCATACTCAAGAAATACCAAGAGTTCCTAGCCTTAGAGTTTGCAGTCACAGAGATAAACAAAGATTTGGTTCTCCTCCCCAACCTCACATTTGGCTTCCACATTTGTGTGACAATGTTCGGATTGATGAGGACCATTTCTTTAATCAGCTTCTCCTTGCTCTCCACCTGGGGGCCAAATGATTCCAGGTTATAAATGTGACAGACAGGACATTCTGCTCTCTATCATTGGAGGTGACCACCCCAAATCCTCAAGGCAGATGGCTTCCATCTTCAGCATCTACAAGGTCCCACAGGTAAGGGGGATTCATTGTATATAGTATGGTGTGGACAAAAAACAGAAAACAAATGCGGAAGTCAAGGGTGAAAATGATGTTGGTGAAGGGGATATCCTATAGTTGAATTCATTTTTAGATTTTATGTGTGAAGATACATATCCCCAACAGACCAATAATGAAATAATTCTGAAATCCTGTACTTGCCAAGAATAATAAATTTCTGGTTTTCATAAAAGTTTAGCCAGCATGTCATTCAATTTATTGCCTCAATCACGTTAATTATTTCTTTTCTGCCTCAATCACGTTAATTATTTCTTTTCTTTTGACATATCAAAACCAGACAAAATGTGTCACAAGCAGCTCTTCCTAGGAAGAGAAGATGCTTAAGCTTGTTAATTGAAGTAAGTCTGCCTGATTGTTAAGTTTTTAAAAAATGCAGGTGAAATCAGCACAATACTTTACTTTGTCTTTGAAAGAGGAATCTCCCTTTCTCCAGCTCGGTGTTGGCTTTGAGATCCCTCGGGAATATAGACCAGTTTATCCTTCCTTCTTCCGGATTAATCCCAGTGACATTTCAGAGTATGTGGGTTTAGTTCAGCTGCTTCTATATTTCCAGTGGAACTGGGTTGGGCTTGGGACCTCTGAAGATGACAGTGCAGAACATTTCATTTCAACTCTGAAGCCAATGTTGAAGGAGAAGGACATCTGCCTGGCCTTTACTGAAAGTTTGAATACTGGGGACGTAATTGTTGCATTACAGAAATTCCTTTTCAAAATTGTATTTTTATGAATTAGCATCATGTGTGACTCCAACATATATGTTTACTTCTGTGTTTCTTTTAATGTGCTTAACAGAATTGAAAAGAATAGGAAATAGAATAGGAAATAGAATAGAATAGGAAATAGAATAAAATAGAATAGAATAGAATAGGTGTACACTTGTGACAAAAATTATAAAAGTCTATTCTATTCTATTTGACTCTGCCCTACCCTACCCTACCTTACCCTACCCTACCCTACCCTATCTACTCTGTTTCTGCCATTCAACTAATTGCTCCAATTTATGAAGATCTCTTTTCTTTCAGATTCTTGCCAATTTGAGAAATGTCCACTTCAACAACAGTGCTGGAGATGAAATCTCCTTCTCACAAATTGGAATGAGAACTGCTCGTTATGATATCGTCAACTGGGTTGTCCATCCCAATAAATGTTTAGTCCCTGTGAGAGTTGGGCAAAAGAATCCAAGGGCTGCCCCAGGCCAGGATTTCACCATTAACACTGATGGGATCATCTGGACCTCAAAGGTGAGCTGCAAGGAAATGTTGTAAATTCAGGAAAACAATCACTCTCTCCTGGAGATGCTGAACATCCTTCTAAGGTAGAGGTCCTCAAATGTGCCAGCTTTAAGATCTGTGGACATCAAACACCCAGAATTTTCCAGCCAGCATAGCTAGAAACACCTGTTCTAAGGTGAAAACAGATATATAGATGCAGAAATTTGAAATTTGATGAATTACTTGCATTTGAGGTTAACAAATTTGAGATCTAATTTGTGAAACCTTTAGCAATGAGTGAGAATGAAAAGAACCAGGATGTTATTAGATCAGGTAGAGATTTGCACGGACCATAGCCATTCTTTTGGATCTTCATCATTCTTTGTTGTAGCAAAGTTGTAACTCAATGTAGTAAAACTTCCTTTGTATTCTGAGGTTCAAGAGTCAAATGTTAGCATCCATTGGTGAGTCACTAGTGCCATTTGCCTGAATATCCTAGGAGATTTTCATGGTTCCTGTTGGACCTTCATAAACTATTTGGAATTGATAATATTCTCAACAGAAAAAAATATCCTAGGAGATTTTCATGGTTCCTGTTGGACCTTCATAAACTATTTGGAATTGATAACATTCTTAACAGAAAAAGAGGAATATGGAAATGAATAAATGTAGGATCTTCATTGCACAGGCCACTTCTAACACTTCTTTTTTTTTTCCTTTAGAAGGTGCTCTTTGCCAGGTGTGGCAAGAAGAGGTGCCATGCAGGAGAGAGGAGACAGGTTCCAGAGGGCCAGCCCATTTGGTGCTAGGAATGTGCCCCTTGTCCAGAAGGAACCATCTCAAATCAGACAGGTAGAGCACTTGTCATACACAGATCTTCTAGGATCTAGGACGGGGGTTGGCAACCTTAAAAAGTCAAAGAACCATTTGGCCCCATTTTCTAGAGAAAACAAAACATTCAGAGTCACAAAACCTGGGTGGGCATGGCCACCTGACCTCATTCCCACCAATATACATACCAGCCCCCACAGCTATGCCTATCTAGGTTTTATGGGTCTGATCTCAATTTGAAAAAGTTATCTGTCTCTTTCTCTCTGTGTGTCTCTTTTTCTCCTTCACCCTATTTTTCACACTCAGGACACTCTTCAAAGGCAGCTCACACTTAGGTTTCAGATTTGTGACAATGATCAGATAGAGAGGAGGATATCTTTAATCAGCCTCTCCTTGCTCTCCACATGGGGCCAAATGGTTGCAGGTTATAAATGTGTCAGGCAGGACCCTTCTACTCTCTGTCATTGGAGGTGACCACCCCATATCTTCAAGGCAGATGGCCTCCACCTTCAGCATCTACAAGGTCCCACAAGTAAGGGGGATCCATTGGATACAGTATGGTGTAGAAAAAGAACAGAAACATGACAGTCAAGGGTGAAAATGATGTTGTTGAAGGGGATATCCTACAGTTGAATTAATTTTTATATTTTATGTGTCAAGATATATAACCCCAACCGACCGATAATGAAATAATTCTAAAATGGTGTAGTTGCCAAGAAGAATAATTTTTTGACTTTCATAAAAGTTTAGCCAGCATTTCATTGCAATTTATTACCTCTATCAGGTTAGCTATTTCTTGTCTTATTACATATCAAAGCTAGACAAAATATGTCACTAGTATGTCTTCCTAGGAAGGAAGTTTGTTAATTGAAGTAAGTCTGTTAAGTTACGAGACTGCCTCCTCCCTCATAACTCATTGCGACCAGTAAGGGCCCACAGAGTTGGCCTTCTCCACGTCCCATCCACAAAACAATGTTTGTTGGCTTGTTCCTTCTCTGTGGCAGCTCCGACCCTATGGAATCAGCTGCCCCCAGAGATAGATACACACTAAATGTAAATTGCTCCAAGCTAGACTGCAGAAAATACAATATCAGTAATAGAGTGGTCAACGCCTGGAATTCACTACCAGACTTTGTTGTTTCTTTCCCCAATCCCAAAATCTTCAACCTTACATTATCTACAATATACCTCTCCCTTTTTCTAAGAGGTCTGTAAAGGGTGTTCATGCCTACCGTTGCTGTCCTAATGCCTTTTTGTCTTTTTTATCTCTACTTTATAGCTTATATTATGTTAAACATCCTACAATACAATACTATATTTGTATGACAAACAAACAAACAAATAAATAAGAGTTAAACTGAATGATGCTGTGGAAAGTAGTTTTTATCTGGGCTTCCTTTGTTCATTTGCAATTCAACACAGTCTGAAGTTAACTAGAAGAACAATTATGGTACCCATAAAATTGGGACCAAATACACTTCAGAGAAATTCTTCTGCAAATATCTTGAGGAACATCAGAAAACTCAATTTTTTACAGTCCAGGCCTCCATGAGAAAAGCAGGACCTGTGTACTTTCACACTCTACAATTGTGGCCAAAATGGACTGCTATTGCTTAATGTCTGACTTGTCCCAGCTTGAGTGTTCAGGAAAGAAAGACCCTGAACTCCATTTGTAGTGAAAGATATGCTTTTACTGAAACCTAGTGGTTACAGCAGAGCAAAGAGAGTTCTGAGGGTTTCCCTCTTAGTCCTGTTAATTTTCCCTTCACTCAAGTCCTCACCTCCACCCACCCACCCCTCCATCCTTGTGATGACCCATAAATTTCAGATTAGGTATTCTGAGAACAGTTCCCAAATGCATTTTGGCATTTCTTTGCATGGCTGTTCCACATTCCATCCCCAGGCTTGGGTCCTTGGATCTTTCTCTGGATGTCACATTTGGTTCCTGTCACACACCCCTCCCTATCCTCCCATTCCCCCTCACCAGACTTTATGGCAGGTTGACATCAATGCAAGGAGAAACAGGACTGAAGTGGTTTGATGGCAGATCTGACAGTTGGGAAAAAGAAGATTAAAGGATTAACGAACCCTCCATGGAGTTGGTCCCAGCATTTCTCTTTTATTCCGAGTCCACCAGAGATTCTAAAAAATCCCTTCTTCAGATTTATATTTCCCACATAAATCTAAAACTCTTATATGTCCATAACTCTCAACACTCTGCATGCTGCATTGGCTACCCATTGGTCTCTGGATGAAATTCAAAGGGTTGGTTATGACCTATAAAGCCCTGCATGGCTTAGGACCAGATTGCTTACAGGCCCACCATCTGCCTCAAGTATCCCAAAGGCCAGTTAGTTTCCACAGAGTTGGCCTTTCCCAGGTCCCATCTGCCAGACAATGCCGCCTGGTGGGCCTATGAGAAGAGCCTTCTCTGTAGCGGCCCCGGCCCTTTGGAATCATCTCCCGCCAGGGATTCATACTGCCTCCACTCTCCTGGCTATCTGCAAATAATCTCTGCCAGCAGGCTTTGGGCAGTTGAGTGTTAGCTCCGGCCAATGTATATGGAATGAATGTGGATGATTATTTTTAATGTATTGGGTTTTAGAATTGTTTTAAATTAGATTTCTTCCATATTGTATTTTGTGTCCATTTGCTCTGAGCCACCCTGAGTCTGCAGAGAAGGGCAGCATAGAAATTGAAATAGAAATAGAAATATAGAAATAGAAATAATAGAAATAAAAGAAATAGAAATAAATAATTTAAGTTGAAGGTCACTTCATTTTAAATGTGATGTTTTCACCGAAATTTCATGATCTTGAGCAGTCATATTTTTAAGCAACATTTTTTTCTGTGTATTTATTTGAAAACTCTCTAAGTCCCAATATTGGAAAGCCAAGCATCCATGGTTGATTTGGTTTTTGCTAGGTTTACATATGAGAGTTTCTTTATATTCAAAACCCTTCATGCAGTAGGACAAAACATTGCTTGATCAACAAAATATAGCAGAACACTGGGTCCAAATACTGGGTCCAAACAGTTTAAATTGGTATAACATCTTGAGAGATTTTCCTATATATATATTTAGGTTCCATGGGAGAAATTAATTTCTAAATTCATCCCCTACCAAGTTATTACATTTACGTTTGGGAATGCTTGTTCAAACTTATTAGAATACAATTTATTGTCCTGTGCCACTATGCCCCATTAACATTCAATACTATCAAAAAAATACTATGGCTCAGCTCAAACTCCATCTCCTTTTCCAGAGGTTCAGTTTCATGTAGGTCAAATACCCAACTTCCCCTTGATTCTCAAATCAATATGCACTAGGGATTAACAATAAGGGAGACAAACTTGTTTTTCTCATTCTGGTGTGTAAATAAAATATATTGCTGAGTGGATAGGAGGATTCTTTCCCTTTGCAATTATCATAAGAGTAATTCATAATGTATCCCTCTGGATTTCTGTCCCACAAATTATTTCAGGATAAAACCTGCTTTGAAAACATGTTCCAATGTTCTCCACTAGGTGGTAGGATCTGTGAAATTACCTTGATTTGTGTTGAAAAGAGTGTTTCCTGGATTTGTTGAGACTCAGCTGTCCTTACTTTCTGCTTTGTTCATGCGTGTAATTCAGCTTCTGCATGAACCTTGGTTTATAATTTAGAAGGGATAAGAATGATTGGGCTGCCTCTCCTGCTGCTGCTCTTCTGCCTCTTTCCTCCAAGTACTGCTGAGAGGAGGCAAACTGTATGTGTGTTGAGGAATTTGTTCAAGCCTAAAGGAAGAGAGCACTATTACAGACCTGGTGATCTCATTATTGGTGGGAATTTACCTCTAACGACTCTAATGGACTCCACCCTTGCTAATTTTCAGAAGGAACCATTCGGGCTTCCTTATACTACTTTGTAAGTTTCACCTGGCAGGGAAAAATACATTAATTATTTGCTGTGTCAAGGATTTATTTATTCATTTATTTTATTAGATTTACAGACCGCTCTTCTTGCAGACTCAGAATTCAGGGCCTCTTTTCAGAAATCCCTGGTCCACTAATGTCCTAATGTACTTCTTGCCTTTAATCATAAAGCAGGCTCAAATGCTAAATCATTTCAATATTCTATATCAGGATGATCATCGACCCCATAAAAAGTGAGGAACAACAAATCTGAAGTTGTGCTGGCTTAAAAAAAAGGTTTACAATGTTCATTTGGATAGAAAGTCATAGTATAAAATTCATAGAAAAGCTTAATAGTATTTCAATGTCTGTCCTTGTAGTAAGTTTTGTATTATGGTGACCAGTTCTGGTTATCACAATAGGGGGGAAAATGAGACACTATAAAGTATGCAGATAAGAGCAACAAAGATGTTTAAGTGGCTGGAGGCTAAAACTTACAAGGAATTGGGTCATGTTTCATCTAATGAAAAGAAGGAGGGGGATTAGGGTTTGGGGCTTCTACAAAGACAAAAGAGTTAAACTATTTTCCAAAGGGCCAAGGGAAGAAACAATCTTTGGAACCTAACAAAGAGAAAAGCAACATAAAACTAGGGAAATCATTTCGTAATGGTGAGAGCAATTAACCAATGGTACAGTTTGCCTTTCTCCTGTGTCACTAAGCCATACAATTTTAATAAAATATGGGATTTGCTATACAACATCAAAAATATGGCTAGACTACACACTTCCTTCTCTGTTATTTTCCCAATGGTTTCCTTACTACAGACCCACAGACAAGAAGTACCAGCACTTCCTGGCTTTAGTGTTTGCTGTCACAGAGATCAACAAAGATTTGGTTCTCCTCCCCAACGTCACACTTGGCTTTCAGATTTGCAACAATGATCAGAGGAAAAGGATGATATCTTTAATCAGCCTCTCCTTGCTCTCTACATGGGGCCAAATGGTTCCGGGTTATAAATGTGACAGGCAGGACCTTCTGCTCTCTGTCATTGGAGGTGACCACCCCACATCCTCAAGGCAGATGGCCTCCACCTTCAGCATCTACAAGGTCCCACAGGTAAGGGGGATCCATTGGATAGAGTATGGGGTAGAAAAAGAACAGAAACACAGACAGTCCAGGATGAAAATGATGCTGTTAAAAGGGATATCCTATAGTTGAATTCATTTTTATATTTTATATGTCAAGATATATAACCCCAACAGACTGATAATGAAGTAATTCTGAACTGGTCTACTTGCCAAGATGAATGAATTTTTGACTTTCATAAATGTTTAGCCAGCATTTCAGTGCAATTTATTACCTCTATCAGGTTAGCTATTTATTCTCTTTGACATGTCACAACCAGACAAAATATGTCAGTATTCTTCCTAGGAAGAGAAAGAACTTAAGCTTGTTAATTGAACCATGTCTGCCTGAATGGTAAGTTTTTTTAAAAAAAGTATGCGAAGTCAGCACAATACTTTACTTTGTTTTGAAAGAGAAATCTCTCTTTCTCCAGCTGGGTGTTGGCTTTGAGTTTCCTCCGGAATACAGACCAGTTTATCCTTCCTTCTTCCGGATTAATCCCACTGACTATTCAGAGTGTGTGGGTTTAGTTCAGCTGCTCCTATATTTCCAGTGGAACTGGGTTGGGCTTGGGACCTCTGAAGATGACAGTGCAGAACATTTCATTTCAACTCTGATGCCAATGCTGAAGGAGAAGGAGATCTGCCTGGCCTTCATCGAAGGTTTGAACACTAAGGACGCAAATATTGCAATAAAGAAATTCATTTTGAAAATTGTATTGAAAGCTGAAGTCATTATTCTATTTGGAGATTCCACTGATACTGTTACATTTTTGACACTTCTAAAAGTTTGTGTAATATATGTAAAAATACCACTTCAAAATGTTTGGATCCTAACTTCTCACTGGAAATTCACTATGCAGGGAGACCCTTCTGAAAGTGTAAAGCCTTTGCATGGGGCTTTGCAGTTTAGGGAAAACACTGGGGATGTTTCAGAATTCAGCCATTTCCTCCTGTCTTTATACCATTTAATCAAAGAAGAGGACACCATTCTGCTGGAATTTTGGGAAGTAATCTTTGGCTGCCGTATCCTCAAACCAGGCGATGTTCTTCGAAAAGGGGAAGAAAAATGTACAGGAAAAGAGGATTTACGAGATATTTCAGATTTTATTTTTGAAATGAGCATGACAGGTGAAAGTTACAGTATCTACAATGCCATTTATGCAGTGGCACACGCATTGCATGCAATTTATGGATCAGGAGCACAACCAGCTATGCTGAAGCTTGGAAAAAGGATCTCAAATGTGGAGCCATGGCAGGTAATCTCTGCGACATTTTATCCAGTCCACCGATCAGTAGAGAAGAAGCTTCTCATATGCTTTTCTTGAAATCATATCAACCAGGGTGGGTAGGTAGATAGGTAGATAGGTAGATAGGTAGATAGGTAGATAGGTAGATAGGTAGATAGGTAGATAGGTAGATAGGTAGATAGGTAGATAGGTAGATAGGTAGATAGGTAGATAGGTAGATAGGTAGATAGGTAGATAGGTAGATAGGTAGATAGGTAGATAGGTAGATAGGTAGATAGGTAGATAGGTAGATAGGTAGATAGGTAGATAGGTAGATAGGTAGATAGGTAGATAGGTAGATAGGTAGATAGGTAGATAGGTAGATGGGTGGGTGGGTGGGTGGGTGGGTAGGTAGGTGGGTAGATAGGTGGGTTGGTGGGTAGGTTGGTAGGTAGATAGGGGTGGGGGGTAGGTAGGTAGGTGGGTAGATAGGTGGGTGGGTGGGTAGATAGGTGGGTGGGTGGGGGGTGGGTAGGTAGGTAGGTAGAGATAGATAGATAGATAGATAGATAGATAGATAGATAGATAGATAGATAGATAGATAGATAGATAGATAGATAGATAGATAGATAGATAGATGGCAGATGACCTGAATGTGTTCTACTGCAGGTTTGAAAAGAAACCACAACCACTTATCTGCACAAGCTCCATCCCAGACACAGCAACAGCCAAATCCTCTACAACTGAACCCATCCCATTGGGTTTACAACCCCTAGTGATCACAGAAAAGGAAGTGAAAGATCTATTTCACAGACAGAAGCCTGGAAAAGCACCAGGCCCAGACAAGTTAACTCATGTTTGCTTAAAGGTCTGTGCTGACTAATTGGCCCCCATCTTCACCCAAGTCTTCAACAAATCACTAGAGTTGCGCTATGTTCCTTCCTGCTTCAAACGAGTCAAAAAGAGGGTGGGGAAATTATTTACTGACCCCTCGTATCCTGGACACAAACTGTTTCAACTGCTACCCTCAAAATGTCGCTACAGAGCACTGCCCACCAAGACAACTAGACACAAGAACAGTTTTTTCCTGAACGCCATCACTCTACTACAGTGTTTTTCAACCGGTGTGCTGTGGCACACTAGTGTGCCGCGAGATATGGTCAGGTGTGCCGCGAGGCGGCTCCTGCAAGTGGGAGCTCCAGGACTGAGGCTTCCACTTGTGGCTGTCTCCACCCGCCCGATCTCTTCGGCTTTCTTGGGGCGCAGCTCCTCCCACAGCGGTGGCTGCAGTGGCACTGGTGATCCGGCCGCTAGCCGCTCCAAGCGCTGTGGGAACGCCCACCCCTCTCACAGTCCGGTCCCGGGCTGACAGTAAAGGGGCTGCTTCCCATCCTCCTTCTCAGAAGGTTTCCTTCTGAGCAAGCTGGCAGGAGGATGGGAAGCAGCCCCTTTACATTAGCGGTGGCTGCAGCGGGACCGGACTGTGAGAGGGGTGGGCATTCCCACAGCACTCGGAGCGGCTAGTGGCCGGATCGCCAGCGCCGCTGCAGCCACTAATGTAAAGGGGCTGCTTCCCATCCTCCTGCCAGCTTGCTCAGAAGGAAACCTTCTGAGAAGGAGGATGGGAAGCAGCCCCTTTACTGTCAGCCCGGGATCGGACTGTGAGAGGGGTGGGCGTTCCCACAGTGCTCGGAGCGGGTAGCGGCCGGATTGCCAGCGCCACTGCAGCCACCGCTGTGGGAGGAGCCTCAGAAAGAAAATAAGAGAGAGAGAGAGAACAAGAGAGAGGGAGAGAAAGAAAATAAGAGAGAACGAGAGCAACAGAGAGAGAGAGAAAGAACAAGAGAGAAAGCATGAGAGAGAGAAAGAAAATAAGAGAGAGAATGAGAGAGAGAGAAGGAAAGCAAGAGAGAAAAAGAGATAGCAAGAGAGAGAGAAAGCAAGAGAGACAGGAGAGAGAGAGAAATGAGAACAAAAAGGGGAGAAAAAAGGAGAAATGAGAAAATGATTGAGGCAGAGAATGAGAGGAGAAACGAAAGAGAGAGAGAGAGAGAGAGGTGATTCTTGAAGCATATGGTAAAAAGCACCCAAATAATAAGAAACCCCCCCCCCAGCCGACACCTGTTTTTGAAAAGAATAAAAGAGAAAAAAAACCCAGCCCTCAACTGGTTTTGGAAATGGTTCGAGTGTGTATACACGTGCACACACACACACACACACACACACACACACACGTAAGGGGGGGAGAGAGGCAGGAATGGAAAAAGAGGAGAAGTGAGAGGGAGAGGAATGAGGGAAAAAGGGAGGAAGAGAGAGAAATGAGAAACATGTGAGAGAAAAGGAGGAAAGACAGGAGAAGTACCCAGAAATGAGCCAGTGGTATAAATTTGAGGAGGGATGATTGATGATTAACTGTATTTATATAGGGGATGTTACATGGGATTGTATATAGCATATGAGTGTATATATGAGGGGGTTATTTATGTGTGTGTGTATGTATGTATGTATGTATGTATGTATGTATGTATGTATTTATTTATTTATGTATTTATTTATTTATTTATTTATTTATTTATTTATTTATTTATTTATTTATTTATTTATTTATTTATTTATTAGATTTGTGTCCTTTTGGTTGGTGGTGTGCCCCAGGATTTTGTAAATGTAAAAAATGTTCCGCGGCTCAAAAAAGGTTGAAAATCACTGCTCTACTAAACAAATAATTCCCTCAACTCTGTCAGACCTTTTACTAAATCTGCACTTGTATTTCTACTAGTTTTTCTCATCTTTCCTATCATCCTTTTCCTCCCACTGTATGACTTTAACTTGTTGCTTGTATCCTAAGAATTTTATTATATTGATTGTTTCGTCATTGCTTGTGTGACCCCATGAAAATCATTGTGCAGTACCACATGATTCTTGACAAATGTATCTTTTTCTTTTATGTACACTGAGAGCATCTGCACCAAGACAAATTGTTTGTGTGTCCAATCACGCTTGGCCAATAAATAATTCTATTCTATTCCATTCTATTCCATTCCATTCCATTCTATTCTATTCTGCTATGCCATGCCATGCCATGCCATCCTAACATATCCTATTCTAGTCTATTTCTGCCATTCAGCTAATTGCTCCAATTTCTCAAGATCTCTTTTATTTCAGATTCTTGCCAATTTCAGGAATGTCCGATTCAACAATAGTGCTGGAGATGAAATCTTCTTGTCACCAAATGGACTGAGAACTGCTCGTTATGATATCGTCAACTGGGTTGTCCACCCCAATACATATTTTGTGGCTGAGAAAATTGGGCAATGGGATCCCAGGGCTGCCCCAGGCCAGGAATTTACCATTACCTCTGATGGGATCATCTGGGCCTCAAAGGTGAGCTGGAAGGAAATGTAAATTCAGGAAAAGCATCACTCTCTCCTGAGGATGCTGAACATCTTTCTAAGGCAGACATGGCAACTTTAAGACTTGTGGACTTCAAACGGCCAGAGGTATCCAGCCAGCATAGCTACAACATCTGTTCTAAGGTGAAAACAGGTATATAGATGCTGAAAAGTCTTTTTGAATTGGGTGAATTACTTGCATTTGAGGTTAACCAATTTGAGGTCTAACCTTTAGAATGAGAAGAAATTCTGCTCGAAACCAAGATGCTATTAGATCAGGCAGAGATTTCCACAGATCATACCTGTTCAGTTGTATCTTCATCATTCTTTGTTTTAGCAAAGTTGTAACTTAATAGAGCAAAACTTCCTTTGTACTTGAAGTTTCAAGATTCAAATGTTAGCATCCATTGGTGAGTCACTAGTGCCACTTGCCTGAATCTCCCAGGAGCTTTTCATGGATCCTTTAGAACTTCATGAGCTATTTGTAATGACAACATTCATAACAGAAAAAGAGGAATATGGAAATGAATAAATGTAGGATCTTTATTGCACAGGCCACCTCTAACAATTCTCTTTTCTCCTTTAGAAGGTGCCCTTTGCCAGGTGTGGCAAGAAGAGGTGCCATGCAGGAGAGAGGAGACGAGTTCCAGAGGGCCAGCCCACTTGCTGCTACCAATGTGCCCCTTGTCCAGAAGGAACCATCTCAAATCAGACAGGTAGAGCTCTTTTCATATGCAAATCTTCCAGGATCTGGAACATAGTTTGGGCAACCTTAAAAAGTCAAAGAACCATTTGGACCCATTTCTCAGAGAAAACAAAACACAAAAACTGGGTGGGCATGGCCAACTTGACATCCCCCCCACCAAATTGCATAACCTACCCAGCAAGCTATGGCTACCTAGGTTTTGTGGGTCTGTTTTAGAAACATAGAAACATAGAAGACTGACGGCAGAAAAAGACCTCATGGTCCATCTAGTCTGCCCTTATACTATTTCCTGTATTTTATCTTACAATGGATATATGTTTATCCCAGGCATGTTTAAATTCAGTTACTGTGGATTTACCAACCACGTCTGCTGGAAGTTTGTTCCAAGGATCTACTACTCTTTCAGTAAAATAATATTTTCTCATGTTGCCTTTGATCATTCCCCCAACTAATTTCAGATTGTGTCCACTTGTTCGTGTGTTCACTTTCCTATTAAAAACACTTCCCTCCTGAACCTTATTTAACCCTTTCACATATTTAAAAGTTTCGATCATGTCCCCCCTTTTCCTTCTGTCTTCCAGACTATACAGATTGAGTTCATTAAATCTTTCCTGATACGTTTTATACTTAAGACCTTCCACCATTCTTGTAGCCCGTCTTTGGACCCGTTCAATTTTGTCAATATCTATTTGTAGGTGAGGTCTCCAGAACTGAACACAGTACTCCAAATGTGGTCTCACCAGCGCTCTATATAAGGGGATCACAATCTCCCTCTTCCTGCTTGTTATACCTCTAGCTATGCAGCCAAGCATCCTGCTTTCTTTTCCTACTGCCCGACCACACTGCTCCCCAATTTTGAGACTGTCAGAAATCACTACCCCTAAATCCTTCTCTTCTGAAGTTTTTGCTAACACAGAACTGCCAATGGAATACTCAGATTGAGGATTCCTTTTCCCCAAGTGCACTATTTTACATTTGGAAACATTAAACTGCAGTTTTCATTGCTTTTACCATTTATCTAGTAAAGCTAAATCATTTACCATATTACAGACCCCTCCAGGAATATCAACCCTATTGCACACTTTAGAGTCATCGGCAAATAGGCAAACCTTCCCTACCAAACCTTCCCCTATGTCACTCACAAACATATTAAGAAGAATAGGGTCAAGAACAGACCCTTGTGGCACACGGCTTGTAACCTGTCTCTGCTCAGAATACTCGCCATTAACAATATCTCTCTGATGTCTATGCTTCAGCCAGCTTGAAATCCACTGAACTATCCAGGGATTAAGTCCAATCTTCACTAATTTATCTATCAGCTCTTTATGTGGAACCGTATCAAAGGCTTTGCTGAAGTCCAGATAGGCAATATCCACGGCAGCACCTTGATCCAACACCTTTGTGACATAGTCAAAGAAATCAATGAAATTAGTCTGTAACCAATGGGGGGGGTCCAGCAAGCTCTCCGCCCCCCCCCCCTGCGACTCCAAACCAGGCCTCATTTGTAGGTTGCGGCCTCCTAAGATGGCCAACGCCACGAGGCTGCTTCAAAATGGCCGCAGGGCAAGGAGCAAACCCCAGCCGGGTGTTCGCTCTGTCGTCGTCGGGGCGAAAAGGAGGCCCCAAGCCTGCACCGCCCTTTTTATAGGGCTGGCAAGCTCCACCCCCGACGATGTCATCGGCTATGGCCGATGCTTCTGGAAATGGCCAAGATCTCGCGAAATCTTGCGAGATCTCAGCCCCCAAGATGGCGGCTACACTGGAGGGCCGTGTCTCCCTGGCCCTGCAGCAAATCCAGGCCGGGGAGTGAAGCACCGGCCAGGCGTTCCCTGAAGTGAATACTGCCTTATGCACAAATGTGTCATGAAGGCAGTTACATTGTCTTGCCATGCCCCCACCCACCCCACATGAGAACAGAAGCAAGGGGAGAAGGGTTTATTCATTCATTCATTCATTCATTCATTCATTCATCCATCCATCCATCTATCTATCTATCTATTTATTTATTTATCTATTTATCTATATATCTATCTATCTATCTAATTATCTATCCATCCATCCATCCATCCATTTATTTATCTATTTATCTATTTATCTATTTATCTATTTATCTATTTATCTATTTATCTATTTATCTATTTATCTATTTATCTATTTATCTATTTATCTATTTATCTATTTATCTATTTATCTATTTATCTATTTATCTATTTATCTATTTATCTATTTATCTATTTATCTATTTATCCGTTTATCCATTTATTTGTTTATCTATCTATCTATCTATCTATCTATCTATCTATCTATCTATCTACCTATCTAGGTATCTATTTATCTATCTATCTATCTAGGTATCTATTTATCTATCTATCTATCTATCTATCTATCTATCTATCTATCTATCTATCTATCTATCTATTTATTTATTGTTAGAGTTGGAAGGGACCATGCGGGTCATCAAGTCCAACCCCCTGCTTCCTCCCACTTTGGACTGGAGCTGCGGGGTGGGGGGACAGGATGTGACACAGCAAGGTAATGGCCAGATCCTTAGAGCACGAGAAAAAATCACATCCATTATATATATATAATGCAGGCTAGTTTTAGGGCATACTGTATGGGTCTGCTACTAGCCCTATCTATTATCACAACAGAAAAAACACCTGTCAAATCTCTGAAAGAGTGGCATATGAGAGTCAAGCTTTAGCACACTTTATTGAAGCTGTCCTGTCAGCATTTTCCATCTTTCTACCCAAAACCCTGTCAAGCTTGAAGAAATCATGAAATTCAGGCAGTTCATATGAATATAAAGGACTATTTTAATATTAAGTTCCATTCAAGAATCTGAAGTACTAATGATCGAAGTGAATTTCCAATGAATAAAAGTCAATGGAATTTGTATATTTCTTGTATTTAGTTCGTGGGTTGGCCAGAGCAAAAAGAGGGCAGCCATGTCAATCTTTGGAAAGGGATAATGACAGATGATTCTGAAATCCTTACACAAAAATTCTTCATTTCAGATGCAGCCCAATGTGACCCCTGCCCAGAAGACAAGTATCCCAACAAGGAGAAGGACCAATGCATTGCCAAGAGGATCCACTTCCTCAGCTATCAAGAGACCCTCGGATACAATTTGGCTTCTCTAGCTCTTTTCCTTTCTCTGATCACATCTGCAGTCCTGGTGGTTTTCCGTAAACATCATGAAACACCAATAGTCAAGGCCAACAACCGAGATTTCACCTATATCCTCCTGGTCTCCCTCCTGCTCTGCTTCTTCTGCTCCTTCCTCTTTATTGGTCAACCCAGGAAGCTCACGTGTCTATTCCGACAAACTGCTTTTGCCATTTTCTTTTCTCTTGCGGTTTCCTCTGTGCTGGCAAAAACAATCATGGTGGTTCTGGCCTTCATGGCTACCAAACCAGGAAACAGGGCAAGGAAATTCTTAGGAAAACCACTGACCAATTCCATTATCTTAGCCTGTCCCCTGGTCCAAGCAGTTCTTTGTGCCATCTGGCTGATAACCTCTCCCCCATTTCCCAACTTCGACTTCCACTCCTTGGAAGGAGAGACCATCTTGGAATGTCAGGAAGGCTCAGTTTCAATGTTTTACACAGTCCTAGCCTACCTGGCTTTTCTGGCTTTTGTGAGTTTCATTATAGCCTTTCTGGCTAGGAAATTGCCTGATAGCTTTAACGAAGCCAAATTCATTACTTTTAGCATGCTGGTCTTTTGCAGTGTTTGGATCACATTCCTCCCCACCTACTTGAGCACTAAAGGGAAGTCCATGGTGGCCGTAGAGATCTTCTCCATCTTGGCCTCTGGGGCTGGTCTCTTGGTTTGCATATTTTTCCCCAAATGCTACATTATCCTACTGAAGCCCCAATTGAATTGCCGAGATAATATAATGGGGCACAAAAAACTTTGATTTATGTCTTAAGTTTCTGTGGGTCTCCTGCTTGAGTAGGCGGTTGGACTAGATGTCCTCCAAGTTCCCATCCATCTCTTTGATTCTGTTTCAGTTTCCTGCTTTAACAGGGGTTCATACTGGATGGCCTCTGACATCACCTCCAACTCTATCACTCTGTATCTGTCTCATGCTTGAGCAGGGGGTCAGACTAGATGGCCTCTGAGGTCCCCTCCAACACTATGATTCTGTATCAGTCTTTATCACTGTATGTGTTTGAGGAGCGGTTCAGACTATAACTGGTGTGTATGTGAGTGAGTGAGTGAAAGAGCTCCCAAAGCCCCCTCCCCACCCCACTTCTGGGGACCCTCAAGATGAATGAAGGAGGGGATTAAAAGAGGCATGGGATCATCTAGATGCCTGGACCGTGTTCAGACCTCTCTCTCTCTGGGAATGGGGCAGGATCATTAGACCTCCTCCACTTTCTCCCCCAAAGCCCACTCCCCACTCAACTTCTGGGGACCCTCAAGATGAACTGGTGTGTGGGTGTGTGAGTTTCTCCATGTTGAAAGAGGCTCATCTAGATGCCCCAGAGGTTCTCTGGATCTCTCTTGGAATCGGACCTCCTCCGTTCCCAAATTAGCTTTTTAAGGATTTAGCAACTCTCAGGGGGAGGCGAACTGTCCCATTCTTTCCTTCCCAAAGTAGCTTTTTGTGAGGACTGCTCTGATTGGCTGGTGTCATAGTGTCCCGTGTGGCCAAAAGGCCTGGGGTGAATGTGATTTCTTGTGACAGAAAGGCTGGGCTGAACAACTAGGGGCCTTTTGGTGAGCGAGAAAAGACAGCTTCCAATCGTCAGAAATGAAAGGCTGTAGAATAAAGAGCTGCACCCAAGTGGCAGAGGTGA
This sequence comes from Erythrolamprus reginae, assembly GCF_031021105.1. Classification (NCBI taxonomy): domain Eukaryota; kingdom Metazoa; phylum Chordata; class Lepidosauria; order Squamata; family Dipsadidae; genus Erythrolamprus; species Erythrolamprus reginae. The sequence continues at coordinate 7,146,894 of NC_091950.1, read as the reverse complement.
AATGTCCCATCCCCCTGTCACACACACCCTTCCCTATCCTCCCATTCCCCCTCACCTAACTTTATGGCAGGTTGACATAGACGCAAAGAGAAACAGGACTGAAGTGGTTTGATGGCAGGTCTGACAGTTGGGTTTTCCTGATTTAAATCAGAACTTCATAGATCTGGTCCCAGCATTTCTCTTTTATTCCAAATCTAAAACACTTATACAGTGGTACCTCTACTTAAGAGCACCTCTACTTAAGAACTTTTCTAGATAAGAACCAGGTGTTCAAGATTTTTTTGCCTTTTCTACTTAAGAACCTGAGCCCTGAAAAATTTCCCAGGAAATTTGAAAGCGGCACGAAGGCCCGGTCAGTTTCCTGCCATTCCCCTTTTAATCCCGGCCATCTCGGGCTTTTCTGGGCTGCCAGAGGAGCCTTTCGGTGGCTCTTAAGGAAGTTTTTGCTGCCCAGAGCAAACAAAGCACTTTCCTTTCTCTGGGCAGTTCGAGAGGGAATAAACCTCTGCCAGTGTCCAGAGAAAAGAAATGCTCCCTTCGCTCTGGGCAGCGACTGTCCTCCTCCTCTTCTTCCTCCTCCTCCTGCCACCCAAATTCAGAGCTTTTATTCCTTTCCTAATTGTTTTGCACACATTACTTGCTTTTACATTGATTCCTATGGGAAAATATTGCTTCTACTTTTCTAGTTAAGAACCTGGTCATGGAACGAATTAAGTTCTTAACTAGAGGTACCACTGTATATATCTTTGATAGTTTATCATGTGTTATATACCAACAGTACATCACTTTATTAATATTTTCTAATCAAATTATAATCAATAAAAATATTAAACCATTCATCTGCCTATTTTCCCATTTCTTGACCATTGTTATATTCAAAGTTCCTTGCCCAATAAACCATACATTGTTTTCCAGATTGAGTTTCAACAGTATTTTATAGACTTTGGCCATAACATGCTCATTATTAGCAGTTTCAAATTATTCTTTTTACAGACTCAAATACAACTTTCCTGCCTAAATTAATTCATTTCTTATATTGTGAGGAAACACATTCTTTTTATTCCAATTCTTGTTTTGTCCTGAGTTTCGGTTTATTTATTTATTTATTTGACTTCTAATAAGTTTGGTTAAGTTTGTTTAAAATATATTATCTGCCTATATTAACATTAGTTTGGTATCATTTTAAAAAACTTAAAATTTACAATGCTGCTTTATTCAGAATGCTGTGGCAAAACCCTTTTCTTGAGCAGGGAAGAGGAAACCTCCTGCTTCCACTGTCATCATGCAAGACCATCCACAGCAGAGAGAAGACCCTGGGAGTCTTCTGATGCTGCTGTCTCCCACGTTGTTTCCTTCCCTCTCCTGACCTGAACAGAGACTCAAAGTTTGGGAGGGTCACACAGGAAGAGAAAAGGCAGGAAAGCCCTCTGGAACGGCAGTGCAAAGCACATATGGCTGCAAAAGGAAATTAGGCGTGGTGATATCCGAGGCTTTCCAGCTCCCTTTGTCAAAGAAGCGTCAACCCCTCACTCTCCGCTCTTTGCTAGCAGCCCCCCTATTTTTCACACTCAGGACACTCTTCAAAGGCAGCCCCATGTAGAGAGCATTGCAGTAATCGAACCTTGAGGTGATAAGTTGCCCTCTTCTGTACTTTTCCCAGAGTTTCAATGCCTTTTTTGTAGTATGGAGGCCAAAATTGAATGCAGTACTCTAGGTGAGTTTTGGCAAAGGCATTACTACCTCTTTAGTCTTAGATTGTATCCCTCTGTTGATGCAGCTCAAAATTGTGTTAGCTTTTTCAGCTGTCATTGCACATTGCTGGCTCATATTTAGTTGGCTGTCCACCAAGACTCCCAGATCTCTCTCACAGTCACTTGTGGTGAGTGTGGTTTCACCCAGTTTGCATGAAAATTTGTAGGAAAGGAATGGTAATGGTAAACAAAATAATTTATTAACATTATGGAACTACAGGTTTAGGCTTGATTTTCTGCTAAAAGTAATTAATGGATTTTTCATGAACACCAAGAAAATAGTGGCATGTACTGAACACTAATGCAATATTACTGGCAGCCTACTGAAAAAGAAAGAGCAATATATCCATAAATATCACTGCCTGTCATTTTTCTCATTTATCAAATACATTTAACCTTTTTCAATTCATGCTTAGAACTTGAATAATTGTGTTGCTTACTTTGAATGAAGAGAACAAAAAAATAGACAACAGTTCCTCAATTTGCTTCCTCCAATCATTCCATTTCTTAACTATTATCTATCTTCAAATTGTGAATACGCAAAGAGATGATGTTACCCTTCTTCCACTGACAGATGATTTGAAATGAATAATCAGCTCTTCCTTGTTACACATCAGGTGTCTCCAAACACGGCAACTTTAAAACCTGTGGACTTCGCCTCCTCCCCTGCCGTCGCGCTGGGGGCTGCCCCCTGCCGCCGGGTCCCCTCGCTGCTGAATTCGATGTTGCTGCCAGGGGGGTGACGGGCAATGTTACCTGAAGTGGCGCAAAGCCATGCCATCCCAGATCGCTCACTCGCTCGCTCACCTGCCGCTAAGATCTGCCGAAGAGGAAGAAGATCCAGATTGAGCGTGAGGGGGGAAATGATGGAGTTTAGAGGGGGTGGGGATCCCAGTTTAGGGATGACGCACGCAGGGAGTGTTGTGTGGGTTTAAAAGGCTGCTTGGTTAAAAAGTTGGGCTTCACCCACCCCACCCCATGTGGCTGAGGGTTTTAGTGGTTATATATCTATATACACATAGTAAAATACATGATGAAGGTTATAGAGGAGATACTCATAGTAAAATATATCTAAGAAATAATAGAAAAGAAGGTATAGTAATAGAACATATCAATGAAAGAATAGAAGAAGCGATATAGGAATAGAAGAAAGGTATATAGGAGATATATGAGAGCAATAGGACAGGGGACGGAAGGCACTCTAGTGCACTTGTACTTGCCCCTTACTGACCTCTTAGGAATCTGGATAGGTCAACCATAGATAATCTAAGGGTAAAGTGTTGGGGATTTGGGGATTACACTATGGAGTCCGGTAATGAGTTCCACGCTTCGACAACTCGTTTACTGAAGTCATATATTTTACAGTCAAGTTTGGAGTGGTTAATATTAAGTTTAAATCTGTTGTGTGCTCTTGTGTTGTTGTGGTTGAAGCTGAAGTAGTCGCCGACAGGCAGGACGTTGCAGCATATGATCTTGTGGGCAATACTTAGATCTTGTTTAAGGCGTCTTAGTTCTAAACTTTCTAGGCCCAGGATTGAAAGTCTACTCTCATAGGGTATTCTATTTTGAGTGGAGGAGTGAAGGGCTCTTCTGGTGAAGTATCTTTGGACATTTTCAAGGGTGTTAATGTCTGAGATGCGATATGGGTTCCAAACAGATAAGCTGTATTCGAGGATGGGTCTGGCAAAAGTTTTGTAAGCTCTGGTAAGTAGTGTGAGATTGCCAGAGCAGAAGCTATGTAGGATTAGGTTCACAACTCTTGAAGCCTTCTTGGCTATGTTGTTGCAGTGTGCTTTGGCACTTAAATCTTTTGTTATTAGTATACCAAGGTCTTTAACCAAGTGGAGATTATCTGTGATAATTTGATTATTCAGTTCGTATTTGGAGTTCAGATTCTTCTTCCCAATGTGTAGGACAGAGCATTTGCTAGTTGAGATTTGGAGTTGCCATTTGTTAGACCACTCAGAAACAGCGTCAAGGTCTTTTTGGAGAGTAGTTGTGTTATCAGTGGTGTTGAAGAGTTTTACATCATTGGCGAAGAGGACACAGTTGCTTGTGATGTAATCGCAAAGGTCATTGATGTAGATAATGAAGAGCGTTGGTCCGAGTACACTACCTTGGGGAACACCGCTTTTAACTGGGACGGGGGTGGATATGGTGCTTCCTATTTTGACCACTTGTTGTCTGTTTGACAGGAATGCTGTAATCCAGCTATGGAGGGATCCTGAGATGCCATAGGATTTGAGTTTTAGGAGTAGTTTGTCATGGACCATTGAATCAAAGGCTTTGCAGAAGTCAATATAAATTGCATCTGTAGATTTACCTTGATCTAGATGAGTTTTACAGATATTTTACAGAAGCAAAAGACTTTTTTCTGGCCGGGCTCCGCCCCTGCGGGACTCCCAAGATGTGCCAAGGGGATGCTGACTGGAACCCCAAGTGCCTTGGACTCCCTTTGCAAGCCAGCCCTCAGCAAAGCCCAGGCTGCGCGGAGGTAGAGGGGGCAGGGGAGGGGAGCTCATCCCTGGCCAGGCGACAGCAAGGTCCTCCCGCTGCTCGCCCGCCACCCAGGCCCCACCACCGGCTCGCCACGCTCCTCCCGCTGCTTGCCTGCCACCCAGGCCCCACTGTTGGCTCACCACGTTCCTCCTGCTGCTCACCCATCACCCAGCCCCTTGCCGCCTCTCCCCCTCCCTCCGCCTCTGCCATAGGGAGAGAGAGAGAGAGAAAAGGACAGGGAGAGAAAAAGAGAGGGGGTGAGATAGAAAGGAAAGAGAGAGAAAGAGGGAGGGAGAGAGAGAAAGAGAGAGAAGAGAGAAAGAGAAATAGAGGGGGAGAGATAGAAAGAAAAGAAAAGAAAAGAAAGAGGGAGAGAGAAAAAGGAAAGAGAGAGAAAGAGGATGGGACAGAGAGAAAGAGAGAGGGACAGAGAGAAATAGAAATAAAGGGAGAGATAGAAAGGGAGAGGGAGAGAAAGAGGGAGGGAGAGAAGGGAGAGAGAAAGGAAAGAAAGAAAAAGAGAGGACATGGAGAAAGAGAGGGAAAGAGAGATAGAAAGGAGAGAGAGGGAAAGAGGGAGGGAGGGAGAGAGAGAGAGAGACAGAGAGAAAGATTTATTTATTTATTTACTTACTTACTTACTTATTTACTTATTTATTTATTTATTTATTTATTTATTTAATTTAGATTTCTATGCCACCCAGTCCTGAAGGGACTGCCGCTCAGACACTATAACTTTCCGCCCACACAGAAAAAAAATTAGACGGAACATTGAAGTTTGTTCAAACCTACTAGAATACAATTTATTGTCCTGTGCCACTATGACCTAATAACACTGAATACTATCAAAAAAAACCTATGGCTCAGGTCAAACTCTGCCTTTATTTCCAGTTATTCAGTTTCATGTAGGTCAAATACCCAACTTCCCCTTGATTCTGAAATCTATATGCACTAGGGATTAACAACAAGAGAGACAAATTGTTTTTCTCATTCTGGAGTGTAAATAAAATATATTGCTGAGTGTATAGGAGGATTCTTTTCCTTTGCAATTATCAGAACTGTAATTCTTAATATATCCCTCTGGATTTCTGTCCCACAAATTATTCCAGGATAAAACCTGCTTTGAAAACATGTTCCAAAGTTGTCCACTAGGGGCAGGATCTGTGAAATTATCTTTAGGTGTTAAAAAGAATGTTTCCTGGGTTTGTTGAGACTCAGCTGTCCTTACTTTTCTCTTTCTTCATGCATGTAATTCAGCTTCTGCAAGAACCTTGGTTTATAATTTAGAAGGGATAAGAATGACTGGGCTGTATCTCCTGCTGCTGCTCTTCTGCCTCTTTCCTCCAACTACTGCTAAGAGGAGGCAAGCATTATGTGTGTGGAGGAATTTCTTCAAGCCTAAAGGAAGAGAGCACTATTACAGACCTGGAGATCTCATTATTGGTGGGAATTTATATGTTCTCCAGAGTCCCTGATTTTCAGAAGGAGCCATTCAGTCGTCCTTATAGGTGTTGTGATTCCGTCTGAGGCCCCTCAGGGAATGGCTGATCCTCTGCCGGCTTCCTGCTTAGAGGGGGAGGATGAGGAAAAGGAGGTTCAGGCAGACGGGGAGGAGGAATCTCAGGCTGAGGGAGAGGGAGGACAGCCAGAGTCCCCCGAGGGGGAGCTCTCCCCAGCAAGCAGCCTGGATTCCTTACTTGAAAATGCACAAGCAATTATCGATCTCTGGCAGAGAAGAGCAACACAACGAAGGGGACAATTAGCCAAGTACTTTCAGCACTAAAGAGGCAACAGCTGGGTTTGGGTGTGGTGCTCTCTGGAAAGGCTGAAAAGGCAGACCCACCCTTCCTGGCTTGTGGAGTATTATCTTTGGGAGTCCTGGGACCTGGCTGTGATCTTTGGCATCTTGGAATTCTGGTTTGTGACTTTGAATACTGAAACCTTGGGGGGAAAAGGTGTGGGTCTTATTCTCTACAGTGGTGGGTGTGCCAGCAAGAAGTCTGCTGTATTGTCTGGCCATCAGGACTCTGCTGTGAAGTCTCATAGCCTGCCTGTTGGGAAGAACAGGTTTTTCTCTGTGTTTATTTTTCAAACTATAAAGTGCTTTTGCTTTTACCAGCGTGTCTGGCTGCTTTTTCCAGTTGGTGTTGAAGTCTGGGGGCACCCAGACAGAACAGTATAATACTCCACCAATCACCAGACACCTGGTTCTCATTTTGGAGGGGTGGTTTGGTTGTTTATTTTTCTTGCTCTCTGCTGCTGGTTCCTTGTTGGGCATTTTTTGCTTTTTGGCTTCCTGTTTTTGCCTGCCACCATGGACGTTTCTGCAACTGACATGCAGGCTGTCTTTGCAGAGTTGCGAGGGGACATTGCCCAGTTGACCCAGACGGTCCTGATGTTACAACGCCAGGTGGAGGTTTTGTCCCAGCCGGCCCCACCCTAGGCGGCCCCTGTGGTACCTCTTCTAGCACCTTTGCCCAGAAGGAAATGTTTTGTGGCGATGCCGGAAAAGTTCTGGGGGGACCGGCGGCTGTTTTCTGCATTCCAGAGCCAGGTGCAGCTCTTTATCAATGCCCAGATGATGCACTTCCCAGGGGATGACCACAAGGTGGCATTTCTGGGTAGCCTGTTGGCTGGCCCTGCAGCGTCGTGGGTGGCTCCTTACCTGGCTCGGGATGACCCGCTACTTCAGAACTATGCTGCTTTCTGTGACCTGCTGCGGCACCAATTTGCGGACCCGGTGCAGGAGCAGACGGCCACGCGGGCGCTGAAGCAACTGCGCCAGGGTTCGCGTCCCCTGGCGGAGTACATGGCTGACTTTCGGTCTCTGGCCGGGCAAGTCCAGTGGAATGAGGCTGCCCTGATCGAGGCCTTTCAGGACGGACTATCGGACACTATGTTAGATGAACTAGTGCATGAGGTGCTGCCCGGCACTTTGGACGCTTTGGAGCGGCATTGCTTGGCCATAGAGGCCAGGCTGTTGGCCAGGGAAGTCCATCGAGCGGGACGGTCCAACCCCCGTGCGTCAGGCGTCCCGCCGACACCTGTTCCGCGGCGGGGGTTGTCAACCGTAGGCACCCCGGCTCCGGTCCCTGCGCCCCGACGTTTTTCACCAGCGCTGCCTCCACGCCTGATGGATCGTGTTGCCGCCGGGGAGCCGATGGACGTGAGTTACGCACGACCCCGACAGACCCCGGAGGAACGAGGGCGTCGGCGGGCGGCAGGGTTGTGTTTTTATTTCGGGGGCCCGGGACATTTTGCTGTCGTTTGTCCCCACAAGAGGCGGAGCACAGTGGCTGCCGTCGTTCCCATACCCTCCAGCTCTCCCGTGCTTCCCATGGCGTCCCCCGTGCAGTTACAGGAGACAACCCCTTGTGTCCCCGTCCCTGTCATGAACTCTCTGATGGCGGGGCCTTCGTCTGGACGTCCTCCGTCGCCGGAACGATCGGGAAACGAGGGAGGCCCGGCTTGGTGGCAACACTAGGTCGGGCGGGGATCCCACTTTCTCCTGACTCCACGGCTACCGACTCCGGACCGTTTCGACACCTGACGCTTGCGGTGACTCTGCATATTGCGCAATGGACTCGGACTTATCCAGCGTTGGCCCTCGTGGATTCGGGGGCGACGACGAATTTCTTGGACGAAGCCTTTGCCCAACGCCATTCCTTGCCCCTTTGTTCTGTCATCCCGCCGTTAACTGTGGAGACCATCGATGGGCGGGTATTGCTGGCTGGTCCCATCCGTTTCCAGACCCTGCTGGTGCAGATGTGCATCGGAACTCATGAGAAGGCCCTGCAGTTTTATGTTACCAAGGGGCTTCATTTTCCCCTCGTGCTGGGGTTGTCGTGGCTGCGCGCGCATGACCCGCATGTGGTGTGGTCCCAGAACCTGGTCACATTCTCCAGTTTGCAGTGCGTGGACCACCACCGACATGTGTGCGCAGCCCATGGCCCAGTAGTTCCCGCGATCTAGTTACCCCGTTGCCTCGAGGAGTTCGCCGATGTGTTTAACGAGAAGGAGGCAGATCGGCTACCACCGCATCGGACGTACGACTGTGCCATAGACCTGCTCCCTGACGCCAAACTCCCGGCTGGTCATTTGTACTCCATGTCAGAGCCGGAGCTTGTGGCTCTCAAGGAGTTTGTTGAGAAGAATTTGGCCAAGGGATTTATTCAGCCATCCAAGTCCCCTTTGTCTGCCCCTGTTTTGTTTGTGAAAAAGAAAACGGGCGATCTTCGCCTCTGCTGTGACTATCGGCGCCTTAACGCCATCACTGTGCGGAATAGGTACCCCTTGCCCTTGATCCCTGAACTCATGGACCGGTTGCGGACGGCAACGGTGTTCACCAAAATCGATTTGCGCAGTGCATACAATTTGGTCCGGATGCGGGCTGGGGATGAGTGGAAGACAGCGTTTGGCACGCGTTACGGCCACTTTGAATACACCGTGATGCCATTTGGCCTCACCAACGCCCCGGCCATGTTTCAACATCTGATGAATGACGTGTTCCGGGACATGTTGGACCATTTCGTGGTGATTTACCTTGATGACATTTTAGTGTATTCCCCGAACCATGCCTTGCATTTGGACCATTTGCGCCGGGTCCTGCTCCGGTTGCGGGAGCAGCATTTGTATGCCAAGCTGGAGAAGTGCCAATTCTTCCAGACTACCGTAGAATTCCTTGGGCACATTTTGTCTCCCGGTGGCATTTCCATTGACCTGGGCAAAGTGGCCGCACTTCAGTCTTGGCAACCTCCACGACGGGTGAAAGACGTACAACGTCTTTTGGGGTTTGCGAACTACTATCGGGCTTTTGTTCCGGGGTATGCCATGTTAACCACACCCTTGACTCGGTTGTTACAAAAACAAGTCCCGTTTGGTTAGGGGGAGGCGGAACAGCGGGCTTTTGAGGCCCTAAAAGCGGCGTTCATGGCGGAACCGCTTCTGCGTCATCCTGATCCCGCTCGGCCGTTTGTGTTGGAAACAGACGCCTCGAATGTAGCGGTTGGCGCAGTGCTCCTCCAAGCCCATCGTCCTGGTGACATGCTGTTTCCGTGTGCCTATTTCTCCCGCAAATTGTCTCCCTCGGAAAGAAATTATACTATTTGGGAGAAGGAACTCTTAGCGGTGAAGGCCGCCTTTGAGCATTGGCGGCATTACCTGGAGGGGGCCCGTCACCAGATTGAGGTACGGACGGACCACCGGAACCTCGAGTATTTGCAGATGGCTTGGAAATTGAACCAGAGACAGATCCGCTGGTCCTTCTTTTTCGCACGGTTCAATTTCCGCATCAGGTACACTCCCAGCGCCCAGAACCCTCGAGCGGATGCCTTGTCACGCAAGCCGGAGTACACGCACACGAAGGAGCCGGCTCCTCTGCAGACAGTTCTACCCCCTGCTGCTTTGGCTGGGACCCAGGACCCAGTGGACTTGCGTCGCCGTTTACGGGAGGCGCAGCGGGAGGATGGGTTTGTAGCGCAGAGGATGTGGGAGTTAACACCCAATTCCCCCCAGACATTTCAAGACGGTCTGCTTTCTGTACCGGGGGCAGCTGTATGTTCCCGCTGGCCCAGTGAGAGGGTTGATTATGACCCAGTGTCATGACTGTCCAGTGGCGGGGCATTTTGGCCTGTTCAAAACATTGGAGCTGGTCTCTCGGACATTCTGGTGGCCACGCATCCAAGATCATGTGCATTCCTATGTGGCCACCTGTGTCCGGTGTCGTACGGCCAAGGGGGTGACTGGAGCCCCACCAGGATTACTGCAACCTTTGCCCATGCCTGAGAGACCCTGGGGTGCTGTGTCCATTGACTTTGTAACTCATTTGCCTTCCTCTGCTTGCTTCACGGTAGTCATGGTGGTGATGGACATGCTCACCAAGATGGTCCATTTTGTACCTTGCACTAGGGTGCTCACTGCCCAACTCATGGCCCAAATGTTTATCAGCCACGTGTTTAGGTTACATGGGCTTCCGGATCGGGTGGTCTCTGACAGGGGAACACAATTCACAGCCCGGTTTTTGCGGGAATTGATGTCAGCCCTGAATGTGTCCGTGTGCCTCGCATCGATGCAGCACCCCCAGACCGATGGAGGCACAGAAAAGGTCATAGGGATACTGGAGCAATACCTGAGGTGTGTAGTGGTGGATCGCCAGACTGATTGGTCCAGGTTCCTCCCTGTAGCGGAGTTTGCTTTCAACAACTCCCGCCACTCATCGACCCGGCTCACGCCCTTTTTCGCCAATTATGGCTTCCATCCTCGCTTCTTTCCCTTGACCCTCCTAGATTCCCGGGTGCCTGCTGCTGAGGACTTTCTCTCGGAGCTGCAGGCGGTCCACGAGATGGTGAAGAGGTACCTGAATAAAGCCAAGGAGGACTATAAGAGGGTGGCTGACCGCTCCAGACGGGATGTGCCCCCCTTGGTGGTGGGGGATCAGGTGTGGCTGTCCACGAAATACGTAGCTTCCGAATTACCCAGACACAAATTAGATCCCCGGTTCCTGGGTCCTTTTCCCGTTGAACAGGTGATCAATCCGGTGGCCTACCGGCTCACCCTGCCGGCCAACTTGCGGGTTCACCCTGTGTTTCACCGTTCGCTGTTAGTCCCTGTCCCTCCCGATTGTCCGCTCCGTCCTAACGTTCCCGTGTTTCCTGCTCCATGTGTTCGTGACCACCTCCCTGAAGCTATGGTACATGACATTTTGGATTCCCGTTGGGTGGACGGTTGCTTCCAGTACAAGGTGCAATGGGTGGAGGGGACCCTGATGATTGCTCCTGGGTGGAAGCGGCGTTGTTGGACGCTCCCGACCTTATTCGGGATTTTCACGCCCAGTTCCCTCAGAAACCACGTCCTCTCCGCTGGCAGATGGGGAGGGGCCTTCTGCGGGGGGATGGTGTTGTGATTCCATCTGAGGCCCCTCAGGGAATGGCTGATCCTCTGCCGGCTTCCTGCTCAGAGGGGGAGGATGAGGAACAGGAGGTTCAGGCAGACATGGAGGAGGAATCTCAGGCTGAGGGAGAGGGAGGACAGCCAGAGTCCCCCGAGGGGGAGCTCTCCCCAGCAAGCAGCCTGGATTCCTTACTTGAAAATGCACAAGCAATTATCGATCTCCGGCAGAGAAGAGCAACAGAACAAAGGGGACAATTAGCCAGGTACTTTCAGCACTAAAGAGGCAACAGCTGGGTTTGGGTGTGGTGCTCTCTGGAAAGGCTGAAAAGGCAGACCCACCCTTCCTGGCTTGTGGAGTATTATCTTTGGGAGTCCTGGGACCTGGCTGTGATCTTTGGCATCTTGGAATTCTGGTTTGTGACTTTGAATACTGAAACCTTGGGGGAAAAAGGTGTGGGTCTTATTCTCTACAGTGGTGGGTGTGCCAGCAAGAAGTCTGCTGTATTGTCTGGCCATCAGGACTCTGCTGTGAAGTCTCATAGCCTGCCTGTTGGGAAGAACAGGTTTTTCTCTGTGTTTATTTTTCAAACTATAAAGTGCTTTTGCTTTTACCAGCGTGTCTGGCTGCTTTTTCCAGTTGGTGTTGAAGTCTGGGGGCACCCAGACAGAACAATAGGGCTTTGTAAGTTTCACCTGGCAGGGGGGAAAATTCATTAATTCTTTTCTTTGTTCAGGATTCAGAGTCTCCTTTCAGAAATCCTTGGTCTACTGTTCTAATGTCCTGGTTTAGTTCTTGCCTTCGATCTTAAAGCAGGCTCAAATTCTCAATCATTCCAGAATTCTATACCAGGAAGATGATAGACTCCATAAAAAGTGAGGAACAACAAAACTGAAATTGTGCTGACTTTAAAAAATGGTGACAATGCTCATTATGGTAGAAAGTCATAATAAAAAATTCATGGAAAAGCTTCATTATTTTTCATTGTCTGGCATTGTAATAAGGCCAGTTTTGTATTGTGGTGACCAGTTCTGGTTATCACAATACAACAACAAAAATTGATACTCTATAAAGTATGCAGATAAGAGCCACAAAGATGATTAGGTGGGTGGAGGCTAAAACTTACATGAATGGTTACAGGAATTTGATTATGTCTAATCTAAACAAAAGAAAGAGTGTGGTTAGGGTTCAGGGATCCTACAAAGATAAGGGGATCAAACTATTTCCCAAAGCACCAAGATAAGAAAGAGTGGAAACAAACAAAGACATAATAAGTTTAGAACTAAGATGAAATTTCCTAATGGTGGGAGCAATTATTATTATTGTATATTGTCTATGATTGCTGTTAGCTGCTCCGAGTTTTCGGAGAAGGGCGGCATATAAATCCATTAAAACTTGAAACTTGAACTTGAATTAACCAAAAAAGCCAATAAAGTTCTAGTCTGCATAAAGAGGGATAGAATAAAGAAGTGTCAATAGAAATAGTACTTAGACTTATATACCACTTCAAACTTTTACAGCCCTCTCTAAGTGGTTTACAGAGTCAGCATTATGTCCCCAACAATCCGGGTAATGATTTTACCCACTTCAGAAGGATGGAAGGCGGAGTCAACCTTGAGCTGGTGAGATTTAAACTGCCGAACTTCAGCTAGCATTTTAACCACTGGACCATCTTGGCTCTCTAATACCACTTTATAATGCCTTGGTAAGGCCACACTTAGAGTACTGCATCCAGGTTTGGTTGCCACTATATTAAAAATATGTCGAGACTCTAGAAAGAGTTTAGAGAAGAGCAACAAGAGTAGTAGATCCTTGGAACAAACTTCCAGCAGATGTGGTTGGTAAATCCACAGTAACTGAATTTAAACATGCCTGGGATAAACATATCCATCCTAAGATAAAATACAGAAAATAGTATAAGGGCAGACTAGATGGATCATGAGGTCTTTTTCTGCCATCAGTCTTCTATGTTTCTAACAAAGATGATTAGGAGCTGGAGGCTAAAACATGTGAAGAATGGTTGCAGGAATTGGGTAAGTTTGATTTAATGAAAAGAAGGTCTAGGGGAGACATGATATCAGTGTTCCCATATCTCAGGGGGTGCTAAAAAGCATTGGAAGTCAAGCTATTCTCCAAAGCACTTGAAGGTAGAACAAGAAAAGAATGGAAACTACTCAAGGACAGAAGCAACCTAGAAATAAGGAGACATTTCCTGACAGAATAATTAACCAGTGGAACATCATGCCTAGGGATATTTTAAATGCTCCAACATTTTAAGAAGATGGTGATGGATAACCATTTGTCTCAATGGTTATCCATCATCTTAGGTAGGGTTTCCTGTCTAAACAGGGTGTTGGACTAGATGACCTACAAGGTCCCTTCCAACTGTAATATTAATCTAATCCAATCTGAACCTCCAAAGTCCCTTCCAATTCTGTTATTCTATTCTAAATCACATACATATTTTCCCTGTAATGCTCCCAGTGTTTTCTTTACCGCAGACCCATATTCAAGAAATACCAAGAGTTCCTAGCCTTAGATGTTGCAGTCACAGAGATCAACAAAGATTTGGTTCTCCTCCCCAACCTCACACTTGGCTTCCACATTTGTGACAATGTTCGGATTGAGAAGATCATTTCTTTAATTAGCCTCTCCTTGCTGTCCACCTGGGGCCAAATGATTCCGGGTTATAAATGTGACAGGCAGGACATTCTGCTCTCTATCATTGGAGGTGACCACCCCAAATCCTGAAGGCAGATGGCTTCCACTTTCAGCATGTACAAGGTCCCACAGGTAAGGGGGCTTCTCTGGATACAGTATGGAAGCTCACACAGAAGTCGAGGATGAAAACAATGTCATTGAGGGGGATATCTTAGAGTTGAATCAACTTTTATATTTTACGTGTCAAGATATATAACCCCAACAGACCGATAATGAAATAATTCTGAAATGCTTTACTTGCCAAGAAGAATTAATTTCTGACTTTCATAAAAGTTTAGCCAGCATTTCACTGCAATTTATTACCTCTATCAGGTTAACTATTTCTTTTCTTCTGACATGTCACAACCAGACAAAATATATAGCAGCTCTTCCTAGGAAGAGAAGAGGATTAAGCTTGTTAATTGTCTTCGGAGAGGGGCGGCATACAAATCCAAGTAATAAATAATTGAAGTACCATATCTTTCGGAGTACAAGACGCACCCTTTTCGTCCCTAAAAGAGGCTGATAATTTGGATACATCTTATACTCTGAATGTAGCTTTTCCCCCAGCCCTAACTAGCTGCTAACTATCTTCCCAGCTCTTACCTTGCAAGCTCTTTCATTGTTTCTCTCTGTTGAGAAATGTTTTACAAGCCCTAGGTCTTTGCAGTTTCCCCCTCCCATTGGTCTAAGTTGCTCCAAATGTCTTTCCAGCCCTAACCAGGCACTAACGATGATTCTAGCACTTACTAGCTTAATAATAATAATAATAATAATAATAATAATAATAATAATATTATTATTATTATTATTATTATTATTATTATTATTATTATTATTATTTTTAATTGGATTTGTATGCCGCCCCTCTCCGCAGACTCGGGGCGGCTAACAACAATAATAAGCACAACATGTACAATCCAATAATAAAAAACAACTAAAAAACCCTATTATAAAACCAAACATACACACAAACATACCATGCATAACTTGTAATGGCCTAGGGGGAAGAACTATCTCAACTCCCCCATGCCTGGCGGTATAAATGAGTCTTGAGTAGTTTACGAAAGACAGGGAGGGTGGGGGCAGTTCTAACCTCTGGGGGGGGAGTTGGTTCCAGAGGGCCGGGGCCGCCACAGAGAAGGCTCTTCCCCTGGGGCCCGCCAAATGACATTGTTTAGTCGACGGGACCCGGAGAAGGCCAACTCTGTGGGACCTTATCGGTCGCTGGGATTCGTGCGGTAGCAGGCGGTTCCAGAGGTAATCTGGTCCATTGCCATGTAGGGCTTTAAAGGTCATAACCAACACTTTGAATTGTGACCGGAAACTGATCGGCAGCCAAAGCAAGCCACGGAGTGTTGAAGAAACGTGGGCGAATCTTGGAAGCCCCATGATGGCTCTCGCGGCTGCGGTCTGCACGATCTGAAGTTTCCGAACACTTTTCAGAGGTAGCCCCATGTAGAGAGCGTTGCAGTAATCGAACCTCGAGGTGATGAGGGCATGAGTGACTGTGAGCAATGACTCCCTGTCCAAATAGGGCCGCAACTGGTGCACCAGGCAAACCTGGGCAAATGCCCTCCTTGCCACAGCCGAAAGATGATGTTCCAATGTCAGCTGTGGATCGAGGAGGACGCCCAAGTTGCGAACCCTCTCTGAGGGGGTCATTGGTCCCCCCCCCAGGGTAATGGACGGACAGATGGACAAGCTCTTTCATTCTTATTCTCTGTGAATAATGTTTTCCAAGCCCTAAGTCTTTGCAAAGCTTTTTCCATTGCTCTACCCGCTCCCAAAGTTTCTTTCCAGGTGCTAATGTTGTTCCCAGCTCTTATTGGCTTGCAAAGTCTTTCATTATTACTCTCTCCGAATAAAGTTTTTTTAAAGCCCTTAACCAGGGGATAAAATAATGTGCTGACTAAGGAGGCTACCCAGATGAATACCTGGTAAGCACATTCGTTTCCCTATTTTCTTCCAAAAAATCTAAGGTGCGTATTATACTCTGGTGCATCTAAGACTCCAAAAAATACCGTACGTCTGCCTGATACGTAACATTAAAAAAAAGCATGTGAAGTGAGCACAAAACTTTACTTTGTTTTTGAAAGAGGAATCTCCCTTTCTCCAGCTTGGTGTTGGCTTTGAGTTCCCTCCGGAATACAGACCAGTTTATCCTTCCTTCTTCCGGATTAATCCCAGTGACTTTCCTCTGTGTGGGTTTAGTTCAGCTGCTCCTGCATTTCCAGTGGAACTGGATTGGGCTTGGGACCTCTGAAGATGACAGTGCAGAACATTTCATTTCAATGTTGATGCCAAAGCTGAAGGAGAAGGAGATCTGCCTAGCCTTTATTGAAAGTTTGAACACTGAGGACGTAATGATTGCACTAAATAAATTCCTTTTGAATATTGTATTGAAAGCTGAAGTCATTATTCTGTTTGGAGTTTCCACTGATACTGTTAAATTTTTGTCATTTATGAAAATTTCTCTAATATATCTAAAGATATGACTTCAAAATGTTTGGATCCTAACTTCTCACTGGAAATTTGCTGTGCAGGGAGACATTGCTGAAAGTCTAGCGCCTTTGCATGGGGCTTTACAGTTTAGGGAACAAAGTGGTGATGTCTCAGAATTCAGCCATTTCCTCCTGTCTTTACACCATTTGATCAAAGAAGGAGACATCTTTCTCCTGAATTGGTGGAAAACATTCTTTGGCTGCCATATCCTCAAACCAGGCAAGGTCCTTCCAAAAGGGAGAAAACACTGTACAGGAAAGGAGAATTTACAGAATGTTCCAGATGTTATTTTTGAAATAAGGATGACAGGTGAAAGTTACAATATCTACAATGCCATTTATGCAGTGTCACATGCATTGCATGCACTTTATGGATCAGGAGCATGACCAGCTATGCTGAAGCTTGGAAAGAGGATCTCAAATGTGAAGCCATGGCAGGTAATCTCTGTGACATTTTATTCAGTCCACCGATCATTAGAGAAGAAGCTTCTCATATGCATTTCTTGAAATCATATCAAGGCATCTCTGAACAGAGTAAAGCAGCAATTACTTTAAAAAAACAATATTCAATAAATGTTTTGTTGAAAGAGGGGGCAAAAGAAAATAACCTATACAGTATATGGTCCTGACACATATTCAAAGTTCTCAGAGTATCAGGAGGTGGCCAAGGAGGTGGTGTCATCTCATAACAAGATAATCTGGATGCATTTGTGTAACATGCAAGATGCTAGAACAGGACAGATGAAGTCCTAAAGGGTATATCTGCAGAACCTCCTCACTTTCCCTCAGCATGCAACCTGAGCATGTAAAAAGATGAAAGATGTTGAAACAAAATGCATAAGCCATGCCCACAGTGTGGTAGTAAAAATTGACAACATTTGTACATGAATTATGAGATACAACACTTAATGGTTGTCATATGATACAAATAAGAATACAAATATTTATATAAATCCAAGGGATACAAGCCAAACGTTACAGACATACAATCATGAGTGGAAGGAGATGGCTGATAGGAACAATGAGAAAATTAATAGTAATAGTAATGCAGCTGTGAATAGCTTGCAGTGGTAAGACATCATGACTTTTATAATTTTTGTCACAAGTGTACATCTGAAAAGCTACAGTTGGTTGAGATACGAGAAACCAAGAGAAATATTAAATATTTGACTCAATTTTCAACAATACAAAATATTCTGTTTATCACTGGGTATTTGGGTCAGAGCCCTCCCCGCCTCCACCTCCCGCCCACTACCCGCTTGAAGCTGCTGGCCGGAATCCTGAATAGCTGGCCAGCAGAACCTGGTACTCCACACCTCTGGCCTGGCGGGAGGCAAAGCACTGGGGGGGAGGTGTTAGGCTCCAGGTCTGGAGTTGCCCCTCCTGCCCCCCCAAGCCAAGTTGGTGGCTTGAGCCTCAGAGCCCTCCCCGCCTCCGCCTCCCATCCACTGTGGTGTTCGAGTGAACGCCGAATGAGAACACGGACATTTTTAAAAGTCCAGGTTCAGGTTCGGTATGCTGAACCCCGCAAAGTTCGGCATGGACCCGAACTATGCAAGTTCGGTTTGCCCAACACTATTTGTAAGGTGGAAATAGTTCGGAAGAAGAGGCAAAAAAATCTTAAGCACCAGGTTCGCATCACGAAAAGTTCGTATGAAGAGGTGTTCGTAAGATGAGGTATCACTGTATTGTTTCCTGATTGCTTATTTGACCCCTATGACAATAATTAAATGTTCTATCCTATCCCATCCCATCCTATTCCATTCCATTCTATTCTATTCTATTCTATTTCTGCCTTTCAGGTAATTGCTCCAATTTCTGAAGATCTCTTTTCTTTCAGGTTCTTGCCAATTTAAGAAATGTCCACTTCAACAACAGTGCTGGTGAAGAAATCTCCTTCTCACAAAATGGACTGAGAACTCCTCGTTATGATATCGTCAACTGGGTTGCCCACTCCAATAAATCTTTTGTGTCTGTGAAAGTTGGGCAAAAGTATTCCAGGGCTGCCCAAGGCCAGGATTTTACCATTAATGCTGATGGGATCATCTGGGCCTCAAAGGTGAGCTGGAAAGAAATGTTGTAAATTCAGGTAAAGAATCACTCTCTCCTGGGGATGACGAACATCTTTCTAAGGCAGAGGTCCTCAAACATGGCAACTTTACGACTTGTGGACTTCAACTCCCAGAATTCTCCAGCCAGCATAGCTAGAACACCTATTCTAAGCTAAAAACATGTACAGTGATCCCTCGAGTATCGCGAGGGTTCCGTTCCAAGACCCCTCGCGATAATCGATTTTTCACGATGTAGGGTTGCGGAAGTAAAAACACCATCTGCGCATACGCACCCTTTTTTTCATGGCCGCACATGCGCAGATGGTGGAGTTTGCGTGGGCGGCGGGCGGCACCAAGGGAAGGTTCCTTCGGCTGCCCAGCAGCTGATCTGCTCCGCAGAGCGGCAGCAGCGAGGAGCCGAAGATGGGGTTTCCCCGTTGCCCAGGCAAAGGGGAAACCCCATCTTCGGCTCCTCGCTGCTGCCGCGCTGCGGAGCAGATCAGCTGCTGGGCGGCCGAAGGAACCTTCCCTGGGTCTTCCCGCCACCCAGGCAAAGGGGAAACCACAAGATCGCTTGCCGCTTGCCCGTCACCCGCCCGCCCGGCCGCTCGCTTGCCGCTTGCCCGTTCGCCCGCCCGCACGGCTGCTCGCTTGCCGCTTGCCCGTTCACCCGCCCACCCGGCTGCTCGCTTGCCGCTTGCCCATTCGCCCGCCCGCCCGGCTGCTCGCTTGCCGCTTGCCCGTTCGCCCGCCCGCCCGGCTGCTCGCTTGCCGCTTGCCCGTTCGCCCGCCCGCCCGGCTGCTCGCTTGCCGCTTGCTGCTTGCCCGTTCACCCGCCCGCCCGGCTGCTCGCTTGCCGCTCGAGAGCAAGAGGGGGAGAGATAGAGAAAGAGAGAGAAGGAAAGAAAGAGATGAGAGAGGGAGGAAGAGAGTGTGAGAGAGGAAGAAGCAAGATAGAGAAAGAGAGAGAGAAAGAAAGTTGAGAAAGGAAAGGACTGACATCATCAGGTGGAAAAATTGTGATATAGCGTTTCGCGAAGATTGAGATCGCGAAAATCGAGGGATCACTGTATATAGATGCAGGAAAGACTTTTGGAATTTGGTGAATTACTTGCATTTCAGGTTAACAACTTTGAGGTTGAATCTGTGAAACCTTTAACAATGAGTGGAAAAGTTCTGCTTGAAACCAGGATGCTATTAGACTTTTTTTTTCTTTTTTCCCTTTCAATAGATGCCCTTTGCCAGGTGTGGCAAGAAGAGGTGCCATGCAGGAGAGAGGAGACAAGTTCCAGAGGGCCAGACCATTTGCTGCTACCAATGTGCCCCTTGTCCATAAGGAACCATCTCAAATAAGACAGGTAGAGTACTTTTCACATGCAGATATCCCAGTGTCTAGAACAGGGGTCAGCAATCTTAAAATATGTTTTAAGCTGCCCCGAGTCCTTGGAGAGGGATGGCATATAAATCCAATAAATAAATAAATAAAACAAATAATAAAAGTCAAAGAGTCATTTGGACTCTTTTCCCGGAGAAAACAAAACACCCAGAGACACAAAACCTGGTATGGCCAACTTGATGACACTCCCACTGAATCACATGACCCCCCTCTACCCCAACCCAGGTTTTGTGGGTCGGTTTTATATTAGAAAAAAGTTATCTGTCTCTTTCGCTCCCTCTCCATCTCCTTTTCTTCCTCTCACCATCTTTCTCTCCCTCCCTCCCTCTCTCCCTCCCTCATCTCTCTCTTTCTCCCATTTCTCTTTCTCCCTCTCCCTTCTTTCTGTCTGTGCTGAAGAACAATCACCACCAGTGGCTTCTCTTTGGGTGACCCTCTTCCCCTTCTCACAACTCCCTGCTGGGTTGTGGCATTTGCAGGAAGCAAGGTTTAAAGGCATATGTGGAGGACGGGTGGTATGCAGCTGATCACTTAAAGAGGCTCTTTGGGAAGAACCTCCTAGGCAACCGACTAGCCCAACTCATCAGGAGGGCTTTAAACTAGCTCTGAGAGGGGAGGGTGACCAAACTATATGACAAAACACTGAACAAAACAAGGAAGGGGAACGGGACAAGCCTACAAACAAACCTGAGAATAAAAAATTTCTACCTGCAAACAAACACAAACATCTAAAATGCCTGTACACGAACGCACAAAGCTTGGGAAACAAACAGGATGAACTGGAATTATTAATACACGAGGGCCAATACGATCTAATTGGAATCACAGAAACCTGGTGGGACGAAACACACGCCTGGAACACACAGATAATGGGTTACAACCTCTTCAAGAAGAACAGGTCAAACAAGAAAGGAGGAGGTGTTGCACTATACATCAAAGACCACTACAATGCCACAGAACTACATCCAACCAAAGATGATAACCCCCTAGAAATCATATGGGTCAACATAAAAGAAAAAAAGAGCAACACCACAATTGGAGTATACTACAGACCACCCAATCAAACAGACACAATGGACGACCTCTTCACATGCCAACTAACAGACATATGCAACAAACACAGCACGACAATAATGGGGGACTTCAACTACCCAGACATCAACTGGAAAACTAACTCAGCACCAAGCGGAAAGTCTGCCAAATTTCTTTCCAGTCTAGCTGACAACTTTCTAACCCAAAAAGTTACGAATGGGAATTGGGTTTCAGAGGTTAAGGTGGGAGAAAATTTAGGTTGCAGTGACCATGTATGTTTGTGGTTTGATGTAAAAACTGATTGTGAGCAATCCTATACTGCAACCAAAGTATTGGATTTCAGAAAAACAAATTTTAATGCAATGGGGGAATATTTAAATAATGAATTAAAAGGGAGGGATAAAATGGCAGGAGCGAGCACCCAGTGGACTGTATCAAAAAAGGCCATCTTAAAAGCCACTGGACTGTATGTAAGGCAAATAACTAAAGGTAAAAGGAAGAAGAAACCGCTATGGTTTAGCAATGATGTAAGGGCTATAGTCAATGCAAAAAAAGGCTGCTATAGGAGGTATAAAGAGTCTGCGGAGAGGGGCGGCATATAAATCCAATAAATCTAATCTAATCTAATCTAATCTAATCTGGAAGTATAGCTGATAGAGAGGTGTATAAAATGAGACAGAAGGAGGCGAAACAGATAATATATGCTGCTAAAGCCTCAAAAGAGAAAGAAATTGCAAAATTTGTAAAGAAGGGGGATAAAACCTTCTTCAAATATATTAGTGATAGGAAGAAGAAAAACTGCAGCATCACGAAGCTTAGTACCGGGAATAATACATGCATTGATGGGAATAAGGAAATCGCTGACCATTTCAATAGCTACTTCTGTTCAGTTTTCTCAAAAGATACATTACAATATAATACTATAGATGGATATAGCATTGCTTCCAGCTGTACGGATTCAGCTCCAGTGATCTTAGAAGCTGATGTCTTAGAAGAACTTCAACGATTATAGATAAATAAGGCAATGGGTCCAGATGGCATCCACCCCAGAGTTCTTAAAGAACTCAGATCTGTCATTGCTAACCCCCTGACTGATTTGTTTAACCAATCCCTGTTAACAGGAGATGTTCCTGAGGATTGGAAAATGGCCAGTGTTGTGCCTATCCACAAGAAGGACAGTAGAGAAGAAGCTGGTAACTACAGGCCAGTTAGCTTGACATCAGTTGTAGTTAAAATGATGGAGACTCTACTCAAAAAGAGGATAAATCAGCACCTAAAAAACAATAACTTATTGGATCCAAATCAGCATGGCTTTACTGAAGGCAAATCATGTCAGACTAATCTCATTGATTTCTTTGACTATGTCACAAAAGTGTTGGATCAAGGTGGTGCCGTGGCTATTGCCTATCTGGACTTCAGCAACGCCTTTGATACGGTTCCACATAAAGAGCTGATAGATAAATTAGTGAAGATTGGACTTAATCCCTGGATAGTTCAGTGGATTTCAAGCTGGCTGAAGCATAGACAACAGAGAGTTATTGTTAATGGCAAGTATTTTGAGCAGAGACAGGTTACAAGCGGTGTGCCACAAGGGTCTGTTCTGGGTCCTATTCTTTTTAATATGTTTGTGAGTGGCATAGGGAAAGGTTTGGTAGGGAAGGTTTGCCTATTTGCCGATGACTCTAAAGTGTGCAATAGGATTGATATTCCTGGAGGCATCTGTAATATGGTAAATGATTTAGCTTTACTAGATAAATGGTCAAAGCAATGGAAACTGCAGTTTAATGTTTCCAAATGTAAAATAATGCACTTGGGGAAAGGGAATAATCAATTTGAGTATTGCATTGGCAGTTCTGTGTTAGCAAAATCTTCAGAAGAGAAGGATTTAGGGGTAGTGATTTCAAAATGGGTGAGCAGTGTGGTCGGGCGGTAGGAAAAGGAAGTAAGATGCTTGGCTGCATAGCTAGAGGTATAACAAGCAGGAAGAGGGAGATTGTAATCCTGCTATATAGAACGCTGGTGAGACCACATTTGGAATACTGTGTTCAGTTCTGGAGACCTCACCTACAAAAAGATATTGGCAAAATTGAACGGGTCCAAAGATGGGCTACAAGAATGGTGGAAGGTCTTAAGCATAAAACATATCAGGAAAGACTTAATGAACTCAATCTGTATAGTCTGGAGGACAGAAGGAAAAGGGGGGACATGATCGAAACATTTAAATATGTCAAAGGGTTAAATAAGGTTCAGGAGGGAAGTGTTTTTAATAGGAAAGTGAACACAAGAACAAGGGGGCACAATCTGAAGTTAGTTGGAGGAAAGATCAAAAGCAACATGAGAAAATATTATTTTACTGAGAGAGTAGTAAATCCTTGGAACAAACTTCCAGGAGACGTGGTTGGTAAATCCACAGTAACTGAATTTAAACATGCCTGGGATAAACATAAACAGCTGTATCTACCTTGGTTTTGTGGGTCTGTTTTCAATTTGAAAAAGTTATCTGTCTCTTTCTCTGTCTGCATCTCTTTTTCTCCCTCTCCTCTTCCTTTCTCTCTTTCCCTCTTCCTGTCTCTCTCTCTATTTCTCTCTCTCCCTTCCTCTCCACACACCTCTCCCTCCCTCATCTCTCTCTTTCCCTTATCTTTGTGTGTGCTGAGTAACAATCACCAGCCCTGGTTTCTCTTCCGGTGACTCTCCATCCCCTCTCTTTGGCTGGCTGTGGCATGTCCAGGGAGACCCTCCTCAAGGTGCAAAGGCAAACACAGAGAGTGAGTAGCTGCTCATATAAAAAGAGGTTTTAGACGTGGCTTCTCTCCTGCCATAAGGATCTGGCCATTGCCTTGCCATGTCCCATTCCTTCCCATCCCTTCCAGGTCTTCGGCTAGCAGGAAGGGTGTGACCACAAGGAAGCAAATACTGCCTTATGCACATTACCTTGTATGCCCCCCAACATGCGTGAGAGGACAAGGAGGGGGAGCGGGGTCGCCAGAGCAAAGGCACCCTTAGCTGCCTTGAGTCCTTCAGGATTGGGTGGAATAGAAGTTGAATGAATGAATAAATAAATAAATAAATAAATAAATAAATAAATAAATAAATAAATAAATAAATAAATAAATAAATAAATAAATAAATAAATAAATAAATAAATAAATAAATAAATAAATAAATAAATAAATAAATAAATAAATAAATAAATAAATAAATAAATAAATAAATAAATAAATAAATAAATAAACAAATAAATAAACAAATAAACAAACAACAATAAAACATCATATACAAATCCAATGTTAAAACAGTGTTTAAAAAATCCCTATTAAAACAGTCATACAACCCAAACACACCATACATAATGTCAAAGACAGCTAAGGATATATCAATTCCTCCATGCCTGGCAACATAGATGAGTTTTCAAAAGTTTGTGAAAGGCAAGGAGGGTGGGGGCAGTCCTAATCTCCAAGGGGAGCTGATTCCTGAGGGCTGGGGCCACCACGGAGAAGGCTCTTCCCCCGGGTCCCACCAGACGGCATTGTTTTGTCAACAGGACCCGGAGAAGGCCAACTCTGTGGGACCTAATCGGTCGCTGGGATTCATGCGGCAGCAGGGGGTCCTGGAGGTATTCTGGTCCGATTCCATGTAGGGCTTTATAGGTCATAACCAGCACCAAAGCTTTGCTTCCTCCCACTTTGGGCTGGAGCTTATGCCCACCCTGCTTGGGCTAAAGAGCTGTGGGGTGGAGGGACAGGATGGGACATGGGTAGGTAATGGCCAGATCCTTAGAGCAGGAGAGAAGACACATCCTTAAGCAAGCAGCTGCCCACTGCCTGCCCTCCACAGGCAACTTTGCTGCACTTGGTACTCACTTTGGGGTCTCTCCATGGATGTGCAGACTCCTGGCCCCGCCATAGCTACCCATGGAGTCACAAAAGGGACAGGAGAGTCGACCAAAGGGAAGCCTTTACAGAGATGACAATGTTCCTCATCCAGTGCCTTTGAATCAACAATTACCACATCTCCATCCACACCATTGCCCTTACTTTCTCAGGAATTTCCCAGCCAATTATTATTATTATTATTATTATTATTATTATTATTATTATTATTATTATTATTTATTGGATTTGTATGCCACCCCTCTCCGCAGACTCGGGGCGGCTAACAACAATGATAAAAAACAACATGTAACAATCCAATTTAATAAAACAACTAAAAATCCTTATTATAAAAACCAAACATACATACAAACATACCATACATAACTTGTAATGGCTTAGGGGAAGGAATATCCTAACTCCCCCATGCCTGGCGACAGAGGTGGGTCTTGAGTAATTTGCGAAAGACAAGGAGGGTGGGGGCTGTTCTAATCTCTGGGGGGAGTTGATTCCAGAGGGCCGGGGCCGCCACAGAGAAGGCTCTTCCCCTGGGGCCCACCAAATGACATTGATTGGTCGACGGGACCCAGAGAAGGCCAACTCTGTGGGACCATATCGGCCGCTGGGATTCGTGCGGTAGAAGACGGTTCCGGATGTATTCTGGCGCAATGCCATGTAGGGCTTTAAAGGTCATTACCAACACTTTGAATTGTGACCGGAAACCGATTGGCAGCCAGTGCAGGCCGCGGAGTGTTGCAGAAACATGGGCGAATCTAGGAAGCCCCACGATGTCTCTCGTGGCTGCATTCTGCACGATCTGAAGTTTCCGAACACTTTTCAAAGATAGCCCCATGTAGAGAGCGTTGCAGTAATGGGGCAGGGAGCAACAGCAGGGGGCCCAAAGAGCAGGATGTGGCTCTGGAGCTACGGATTGGTCATTCCTGGTCTAGGAAATCATTGAGTAAGTAATTAATTTTTTCATTTATGTTGGGAATACACAATATCAATATGCTTTATAAACTGTCAGTTTATGGATCTGCATTGTCCTGTCCCAACAAAACATTTCTCTGCTCCTCGATAATTTAAGTCTTCGGAGAGAGGCAGAATACAAATCATATACATACATGCATACATACATACATACATACATACATACATACATACATACATACATACATCTGTCCTGTCAGCATTTTCCATTTTCCTAACCCTAACCCTGTTGAGCATGAAGAAATCAGGAAATTCAGGCAGTTCAAATGAATATAAAGGACTTTAATATTTAATATTAAGTTACATTCAAGAATCTGAAGTACTAATGATAGAAGTGAGTTGGCAGTGAATAAAAATCAGTGGAATCTACATATTTCATGTATTTAGTTTGTGGGTTGGCTAGAGTAAAAAAGGGGGGAGAGTCATGTCAATCCTTAGAAAGGGTTAATGATCATGACAGATGATGCTGAAATCCTTACACAAAAATTCTTAATTTCAGATGCAGCCCAGTGTGACCCCTGCCCAGAAGACAAGTATCCCAACAAGGAGAAGGACCAATGCATTACAAAGAAGATGCATTTTCTCAGCTATCAAGAGACACTGGGTTACACTTTGGCTTCTCTAGCTCTTTTCCTTTCTCTGATCACATCTGCAGTACTGGGTGTTTTCTGTAAACATCATGAAACACCAATAGTCAAGGCCAACAACCGAGATCTCACCTATATCCTCCTAGTCTCCCTCCTGCTCTGCTTCCTCTGCTCCTTCCTCTTCATTGGTCAACCCAGGAAGCTCACTTGTCTATTCCGACAAACTGCCTTTGCCATTTTCTTTTCTCTTGCGGTTTCCTCTGTGCTGGCAAAAACAGTCATGGTGGTTCTGGCCTTCATGGCTACCAAACCAGGAAACAGGGCAAGGAAATTCTTAGGAAAACCACTGACCAACTCCATTATCTTAGCCTGTCCCATGGTCCAAGCAGTTCTTTGTGCCATTTGGCTGATAACCTCTCCCCCATTTCCCAACTTGGACTTCCGCTCCTTGGAAGGAGAGACCATCTTGGAATGTCAGGAAGGTTCAGTTTCAATGTTTTACACAGTCCTAGCCTACCTGGGTTTTCTGGCCTTTGTGAGTTTTATTATAGCCTTTCTGGCTAGGAAATTACCTGATAGCTTTAACGAAGCCAAATTCATTACTTTTAGCATGCTTGTCTTTTGCAGTGTTTGGATCAATTTCCTCCCCACCTACCTGAGCACCAAAGGGAAGTCCATGGTGGCCGTAGAGATCTTCTCCATCTTGGCCTCTGGGTCTGGTCTCTTGGTTTGCATATTTTTCCCCAAATGCTACATTATCCTACTGAGGCCCCAATTGAATTGCCGAGATAATATAATGGGGCACAAAAAACTCTGATTAATGTCTTGGGTTTCTGTGGGGACAGGGAACTTTATTTTGACTTTGGAATATTTTTATATTTGGTGTTATTTCTAATGATAATGTATCTGTTAATCAGCAATGATCACACTCCCTTTCATTTTACTCAAATACCAATTGTCACAAAGAGGTCCAGTGATCAGCTTATATATATTAAAGAAATGCATATTAGTTTTCAGCTTCATTTACTTTAGACATGAGAGTTTTTCAAATGTTTCTAACATTTCAAACATGATTGTTTGCCTATATCCCTCAGGCTTTGCTGAGTTTCCTACTCAGTTTTTCATTTAATTTGTTCATTAGAGCATTCTAAATTTAAATGAGCTACATTTTTTACTCTCTATTAACAAACTACAGAAATGTAATTTATGTATAAAGTAGATGATGTGAAATTGATATCAACTGATATTTTCTTAGCTTTGGAATGTTTAATCTTTTTATCCATTGCAACTATCATGAAGAAGAAAGATTGGGTGGGAAAGTGAGGAAGAAGGTATAAGAATTAATAAAGTAAATCATGACTTGTTCATTATTAAATAGGGTGGAAGACACAATTATAGGTTGCTGTATTGTTTTTTTTTAAAGATGTAATAGGCAAAATTACAGAAAATGCTTAGACATTTGTAATTTATAAAGGCATATGTCTGTATATAAAGGTAATGTTTTCTAAGGACTCAAGTTATTTCCAATGTTCAATATATTTCATAAATACATATTTGTGTTATGTATTTATAATACATAATTTAATATATGTAATAATATATGTAATATATAATATAGTATTCTGAGCAGAGACAGGTTACAAGTGGTGTGCCATAAGGGTCTGTTCTGGGTCCTATTCTTTTTAATATGTTTGTGAGTGACATAGGGGAAGGTTTGGTAGGGAAGGTTTGCCTATTTGCCAATGACTCTAAAGTGTGCAATAGGGTTGATATTCCTGGAGGCGTCTGTAATATGGTAAATGATTTAGCTTTATTAGATAAATGGTCAAAGCAATGGAAACTGCAGTTTAATGTTTCCAAATGTAAAATAATGCACTTGGGGAAAAGGAATCCTCAATCTGAGTATTGTATTGGCAGTTCTGTGTTAGCAAAATCTTCAGAAGAAAAGGATTTAGGGGTAGTGATTTCTGACAGTCTCAAAATGGGTGAACAGTGCAGTCAGGTGGTAGGGAAAGCAAGTAGGATGCTTGGCTACAAGAATGATGGAAGGTCTTAAGCATAAAACCTATCAGGAAAGACTTAATGAACTCAATCTGTATAGTCTGGAGCAGAGGTCCCCAACCTTTTTAGCACCAGGGACCGGCTTTAAGTTAGATGAGTTTTCCACGGCCCGGTGGGGGGGGGGCTTTGGCCATATGGGGGGGGTTATGGAGGGGTGTAGCTTAGTGACGCAGCCCTCCACACTTCTCCACAGGGCGGAGAGAATGAGGAGGCTCCTTTGGCGGCTGGGGGGGGACTTTGTGATTTTGGCTGGGGGGGGACTTAGGAAGGTCCTACTTCTCCCCCCCCCAGCCAAAAACTCAAAGCCTATCTGCTGGATACGGGCGATGAGCGGGACGAGCGGCGCCGAAGCCGGTGGCTGTGGCAGCTGCTGCAAGAGGCTCTCCGCTCTCGGGAGAGTTTAACAACAGAGGCTCTTTGGCTGCCCGGGGCGCGCGCGGGCGCACACACGCACACACAAAAACATAACCCCGTAGATGGGAAAAGGCTGGATTCTTTCTCCCCATCTCTTCCACTCAAGGGAGGCTTCAATAGACTCAGCCACCAAACAATAATAATAATAAAATCAGCGAGCGCCAACCATAACCCCCCTTCTTTATTTTTCAAAGCTCAAGCGGTTCTTTTCTCCTCGCTCCAGAAACTTGGCGATCGCGCCCCACCGCCGCCGCCTCCTCCGTTTCCTCCAATGGCAAGCAATCTAAACGTGGGAAGGGCATTCCGGCGCTTCCCTTCAGCCTCAGAAGCCCCCTCGACGCTTGGCGGGCTGGCGTAGCTACGAACGGGCATCCCCCCGCGAGCGGGGCGGCTGCTGTTTTCTTTTGACCCTCGCCTGGAGAAAAACATGAAGAGAAAGACTCACTTTTCGGCGCGCGTTACGATCCGAGATCTTGCAAGTGGGGGCACCCGCTTCGGATGAACTGTGGCGGCTGGAGGGATGGTTATGAGGGGAGCGAGCGAGGAGAAGAAGATGGGAAAAGGTCTCCGGGTGGCCCCGCTTGGCTCCGTCTCCCTCCACGCAGGATGGGCTTTGGGTCTCCGACGCCCTCGCCCGTTCCCTCAGGAGCAATGAGTGGGACGAGCGGCACGGAAGCCTCTTGCAGCAGCTGCCACAGCCACCGGCTTCGGCGCCGCTCGTCCCACTCATCGCCCGTATCCAGCAGATAGGCTTTGAGTTTTTGGCTGGGGGGGGAGAAGTAGGACCTTCCTAACTCCCCCCCAGCCAAAATCACAAAGCCAGGCAGCCCCTAGCCGCCAAAGGAGCCTCCTGATTCTCCCCGCCCTGCCCGACGCCCCACCCTGTCCTGCATAATGTCCTCTGCCTGGAGGGCAGCGGCGCCGCAGACCGGCTGGAAAACCCCAACGGCCCGGTCCCGGTCCGCGGACCGGCGGTTGGGGACCTCTGGTCTGGAGGACAGAAGGAAAAGGGGGGACATGATCAAAACATTTAAATATGTTAAAGGGTTAAATAAGGTTCAGGAGGGAAGTGTTTTTAATATGAAAGTGAACACACGAACAAGGGGACACAATCTGAAGTTAGTTGGGGGGAAGATCAAAAGCAACATGAATAAATATTATTTTACTGAAAGAGTAATAATTCCTTGGAACAAACTTCCAGCAGACATGGTAGATAAATCCACAGTAACTGAATTTAAACATGCCTGGGATAAACATATATCCATCCTAAGATAAAATACAGAAAATAGTATAAGGGCAGACTAGATGGATCATGAGGTCTTTTTCTGCTGTCAGACTTCTATGTTTCTATATATGCAATATACTATATATAATATATGTGTGTCTCTATCTGTATATAAATATATATGCACATACATACATACATACATACATACATACATAATAAATATATACCAAACATTAAGATAATCATATTTGGCAGAGAAATGGAGTGCCCAATAAAAGGGAATATTTGTAGCTCTGGGTTGAAATTAGGGATCCTTGGAGCTCTCAGAGTTTGGATGATTTAATGGAGGCTGTTCTTTATCCAAAATAGGTATCTCCATTAATGCTAGAGTTGATGAGCTAGTACTGATGATGTTATCTGATTCAGGCAATGAAATGCCTGGAAGAAAATAACCAAACTCAGATAGTACCAAGGATCCCTTCAATGGAATGAGCCATTGAAAAGACACCTTTGTCAGAGAGAGCTGCAGAAGAGCTATACCCAAAGTCTGCCTATAAAAATTCAGACTAAGAGTAGGTGTATGAATTTGTGTATCATGATAGTGGCATAAAAATTTAATGGCTGGGAGAATTATTAGATGTGCAAACATCTGAGAAACATTGTCAATAATATTTAGTGAGGAATAAGCTTTCAAGAAAAAACAAATACAGTGAAAACTCGTTTTACGAACCCCTCATCATATGAACTTTTTGAGATACGAACCCGGATACTGAGAAAGTCATTCTTAGAGGAAGTTGATGACTTTCCCCCCAAAGAACATGAACAAAGGAAAAACAATTATTTTGAGGTGGTTTAATTTTTTGGTCCTAATTATGGCCTAATGGAAGGAAATGCATGGAGAGTTAAACTGAATGGGGATGTGGAAAGTAGTTTTTATCTAGGCTTCCTTTTTTTTTCATTTGCAATTCAACACAGCCTTCAGCTAAGTAGAAGAACAATTATGGTACCAATAAAATTGGGACCAAATACATTTCAGAGAAATTCTTCTGAAAATAGCTTGGGGAACATCAGTGAACTTGATTTTTTACAGTACAGGGCCTGCATAAGAAAAGCAGGATCTGTGTACTTTCACACTCTACAATTGTGGCCAAAATGGACTGCTGCTGCTTAATGTCTGACTTGTCCCAGTTTGAGTGTTCAGGAAAGAAAGACCCTGAACTCCATTTGTAACGAAATACAGTGATACCTCATCTTATGAACTTAATTGGTTCCGGGAGGAGGAGGTTCGTAAGGTGAAAAGTTCATAAGATGAATCAATGGAAAACCGATTAATGCATGCAAGCCCAAAATTCACCACTTTTCCCAGCCAAAATCCCCGTTTTTGTGCTGGTGGGATCCCTCTGAGGCTCCCCTACATGGGAAACCCCACTTCCAGACTTCCATGTTTTTGTAATGCTGCAGGGGAATCCCAGCAGGGGAATCTCAGCATCGCAAAAATGAGTGCTTCACTGGCAATGGAAGTCCTCGAAACCCCACCTCTGGACTTTGGTGTTTTTGTGATGCTGCGGTTTCGCTGAGGCTTCCCTCGCTGGGAAACCCCACCTCCGGACTTCTGTTGCCAATGAAGTGCCCATTTTTGCAATGCTGGGATTCCCCTGCTGGGATTCCCCTGCAGCATCGCAAAAATACGGAAGGACGGAGGTGGGTTTCCCATGGAGGGGAGCCACAGGGGAATCCCAGGAGTGCAAAAACAGATGCATCACATGCAATCGAAGTCTGGAGGTGGGGCATCCCAGCGGCGGTGGCAGGTTCATAAGGTGAAAATAGTTCGTAAGAAGAGGCAAAAAAATCTCGAACCCCAGGTTCGTATCTCAAAAGGTTTGTATGACGAGGGGTTCATAAGACGAGGTATCACTGTATATGCTACTGAAACCTAGCAGTTACAGCATAGCAAAGAGAGGTCTGAGGGTTTCCATCTTAGTCCTATTAATTTTCCCTTCACTCAAGTCCTCACCTCCACCACCCACCCACCCCCTCCATCCTTGTGATGACCAATAAGTTTCAGATTACTTATTCTGATAACAGTTCCCAAATGCATTTTGGCCTTTCTTTGCATAGCTCTTCCACATTCCATCCCCAGGCTTGGGTTCTTGGATCTTTCTCTGGACGGCACATTTGGTTCCTGTCACACACCCCTCCCTCTCCTCCCATTCCCCCTCACCAGACTTTATGGCAGGTTGATATCAATGCAACCAGAAACATGACTGAAGTGGTTTGATGGCAGATCTGACAGTTGGGCTTTCATGGTTTAAACGAGCCCTCCATGGAATTGGTCCCAGCATTTCTCTTTTATTCCAAGTCCACCAGAGATGCTAAAAAATACGTTCTTCAGATTTATATTTCCCACATAAATCTAAAAATCTTATATGTCCATGACACTCCACACTCTGCATGGTGCATTGGCTGCCCATTGGTCTCTGACCACATTACTTACAGGACCACCGTCTGCCTCAAGTATCCCAAAGGCCAGTTAGTTTCCACAGATTTGGCCTTTCTCAGGTCCCATCTGCCAGACAATGCCGCCTGGTGGGCCTAAGGGAAGAGCCTTCTCTGTAGCGGCCCCGGCCCTCTGGAATCAGCTCCTGCCAGGTATTCATAATGCCTCCACCCTCCTGGCCTTCTGCAAGGCCTTAAAAATAATCTCTGCCAGCAGGCTTGGGGCAGTTGAGTGTTAGCTCTGGCCAGTATATATGGAATGAATGTGGATGACTGTTTTTAAAGTATTGGGTTCTAGAATTGTTTAAAATTAGATTTCTTCCATATATATATATATTTTTTTTTGGTATCCATTTGCTCTGAGCCACCCTGAGTCTGCAGAGAGGGCCGGCATAGAAATAGAAATAATAGAAATAGAAATAGAAATAGAAATAAATAAATTAAGTTAAAGGTCACTTCATTTTAAATGTGATGTTTTCACCAAAATTTCATAATCTTGAGCAGTCATAATTTTAAGCAACATTTTTTTTTCCTGTTTATATATTTGAAACTCTCTAAGTCCTAATATTGGAAAGCCAAGCATCCATGGCTGATTTGGTCTTTGCTAGGGTTACATATGAGAGTTCCTTTATATTCAAAACACTTCATGCAGTAGGACAAAACATTGCTTCATCAACAAAATATAGCAGAACACAGGGTCCAAATACTGGGTCCAAGTATTTTAAATTAGTATAACATCTTGAGAGATTTTCCTATTTATATTTTTAACTTCTATGGAAGAAATTAATTTCTAATTTCATCCCCTACCCAGTTATTTCATTTAAATTTGGGAACGCTTGTTGAAACTTACTAGAATACAATTTATTGTCCTGTGCCACTATGCCCCATTAACACTCAATACTATTAAAAAAAACTATGGCTCAGGTCAAACTCCATCTTCTTTTCCAGCAGTTCAGTTTCATGAATGTCAAATACCCAACTTCCCCTTGATTCTCAAATCTATCTGCACTAGGGATTAACAACAAGGGAGACAAACTTGTTTTTCTCATTCTGGTGTGTAAATAAAATATATTGCTGAGTGGATAGGATAATTCTTTCCCTTTGCAATTATCATAAGAGTAATTCATAATGTATCCCTCTGGATTTCTGTCCCTCAAATTATTTCAGGATAAAACCTGCTTTGAAAACATGTTCCAATGTTCTCCACTAGGTGGCAGGATCTGTGAAATTACCTTGATTTGTGTTGAAAAGAGTGTTTCCTGGATTTCTTGAGACTCAGCTGTCCTTGCTTTCTGCTTTGTTCATGCATGTAATTCAGCTTCTGCATGAACCTTGGTTTATAATTTAGAAGGGATAAGAATGACTGGGCTGCCTCTCCTGCTGCTGCTCTTCTGCCTCTTTTCTCCAACTATTGCTAAGAGGAGGCAAACTGTATGTGTGTTGAGGAATTTGTTCAAGCCTAAAGGAAGAGAGCACTATTACAGACCTGGTGATCTCATTATTGGTGTGAATTTACCTCTGAGGACTCTTATGGACTCCACCCTTGCTAATTTTCAGAAGGAACCATTCGGGCTTCCTTATACTACTTTGTAAGTTTCACCTGGCAGGGAAAAATGCATTAATTATTTGCTGTGTCAAGGATTTATTTATTCATTTATTTTATTAGATTTATAGACCGCTCTTCTTGCAGACTCAGAATTCAGGGCCTCTTTTCAGAAATCCCTGGTCCACTAATGTCCTAATGTACTTCTTGCCTTTAATCATAAAGCAGGCTCAAATGCTCAATCATTTCAATATTCTATATCAGGATGATCATAGACCCCATAAAAAGTGAGGAACAACAAATCTGAAGTTGTGCTGGGTTAAAAAAAAAGTTTACAATGTTCATTTGGGTAGAAAGTCATAGTATAAAATTCATAGAAAAGCTTAATAGTTTTTCATTGTCTGGCCTTGTAGTAAGTTTTGTATTATGGTGACCAGTTCTGGTTATCACAATAAGGGGGGAAATGAGACACTATAAAGTATGCAGATAAGAGCAACAAAGATGATTAAGTGGCTGGAGGCCATAGTTCCCTCTAAGCTGAGCAGTGAGCAATCGCTCACTTAAAAATCATAATCAACTCAGAGTTTTCCAAACCTGCCCAAAAGCCGAGAGGGAAAGAGTGAGAGTGAAGGAGAGAGAGAGAGAGGAAGAGAGGAAGAGAGAGAAACAGATAGGAAAAAGAGAGGAAGGAAAAGAAAAAGGAAAAGAATGGGAGTAAGGAAGAGAGAAAGAAAATCAAAATCTAGTTTGAAACTAGCTCAACTATTTAAGTGGCATTTTGATATTGATAGAGTTGCCCTATTATGAGCTCACTGTTATAGACACACAGTACAGTATTTTATTTTGAAATTCTCTGAGGCAAAACACGTTTGTTTGTTTGTTTGTTTGTTTGTTTGTTTGTTTGTTTATTTATTTATTTATTTATTTATTTATTTATTTATTTATTTATTTATTTATTTATTTATTTATTTATTTATTTATTTATTTATTATTTCTGTGCCGCCCAGTCCCAAAGGGACTGCCGCTCAGACACTATACTTTTCCGCCCACCCCCCAAAAAAATTAGAGGGAACACTGCTGGAGGCTAAAACTTACAAGGAATTGGGTCATGTTTCATCTAATGAAAAGAAGGAGGGGGGTTAGGGTTTGGGGCTTCTACAAAGACAAAAGAATTAAACTATTTTCCAAAGGGCCAAGGTAAGAAACAATCTTTGGAACCTAACAAAGAGAAAAGCAACATAAAACTAAGGAAATCATTTCGTAATGGTGAGAGCAATTAACCAATGGTACAGCTTGCCTTTCTCCTGTGTCACTAAGCCATACAATTTTAATAAAATATGGGATTTGCTATACAACATCAAAAATATGGCTAGACTACACACTTTCTTCTCTGTTATTTTCCCAATGGTTTCCTTACTACAGACCCACAGACAAGAAGTACCAGCACTTCCTGGCTTTAGTGTCTGCTGTCACGGAGATCAACAAAGATTTGGTTCTCCTCCCCAACGTCGCACTTGGCTTTCAGATTTGCAACAATGATCAGAGGAAAAGGATGATATCTTTAATCAGCCTCTCCTTGCTCTCTACATGGGGCCAAATGGTTCCGGGTTATAAATGTGACAGGCAGGACCTTCTGATCTCTGTCATTGGAGGTGACCACCCCACATCCTCAAGGCAGATGGCCTCCACCTTCAGCATCTACAAGGTCCCACAGGTAAGGGGGATCCATTGGATATCGAATGGTGTAGAAAAAGAACAGAAACACAGACAGTCCAGGATGAAAATGATGTTGTCAAAGGGGATATCCTATAGTTGAATTCATTTTTATATTTTATATGTCAAGATATATAACCCGAACAGACTGATAATGAAGTAATTCTGAACTGGTCTACTTGCCAAGATGAATGAATTTTTGACTTTCATAAATGTTTAGCCAGCATTTCAGTGCAATTTATTACCTCTATCAGGTTAGCTATTTATTCTCTTTGACATGTCACAACCAGACAAAATATGTCAGTATTCTTCCTAGGAAGAGAAGAAACTTAAGCTTGTTAATTGAACCAGGTCTGCCTGAATGGTAAGTTTAAAAAACAAACATGTAAAGTCAGCACAATACTTTACTTTGTTTTGAAAGAGAAATCTCCCTTTCTCCAGCTCGGTGTTGGCTTTGGGTTTCCTCCGGAATACAGACCAGTTTATCCTTCTTTCTTCCGGATTAATCCCCCTGACTATTCAGAGTGTGTGGGTTTAGTTCAACTGCTCCTGTATTTCCAGTGGAACTGGGTTGGGCTGGGGACCTCTGAAGATGACAGTGCAGAACATTTCATTTCAACTCTGATGCCAATGCTGAAGGAGAAGGAGATCTGCCTGGCCTTCATTGAAGGTTTGAACACTAAGGACGTAAATATTGCAATAAAGAATTTCATTTTGAAAATTGTATTGAAAGCTGAAGTCATTATTCTATTTGGAGATTCCACTGATACTGTTAAATTTTTGACACTTCTAAAAGTTTTTGTAATATATGTGAAAATACCACTTCAAAATGTTTGGATCCTAACTTCTCACTGGAAATTCACTATGCAAGGAGACCCTTCTGAAAGTGTAAAACCTTTGCATGGGGCTTTGCAGTTTAGGGAAAACACTGGGGATGTTTCAGAATTCAGCCATTTCCTCCTGTCTTTATACCATTTGATCAAAGAAGAGGACACCATTCTGCAGGAATTTTGGGAAGTAATCTTTGGCTGCCGTATCCTCAAACCAGGTGAGGTTCTTCGAAAAGAGGTGAAAAAATGTACAGGAAAAGAGGATTTACGAGATATTTCAGATTTTATTTTTGAAATAAGCATGACAGGTGAAAGTTACAGTATCTACAATGCCATTTATGTAGTGGCACACGCATTGCATGCAATTTATGGATCAGGAGCACAACCAGCTATGCTGAAGCTTGGAAAAAGGATCTCAAATGTGGAGCCATGGCAGGTAATCTCTGCGACATTTTATCCAGTCCACCGATCAGTAGAGAAGAAGCTTCTCATATGCATTTCTTGAAATCATATCAACCAGGGTGGGTAGGTCGGTAGGTAGGTCGGTAGGTAGGTAGGTAGGTAGGTAGGTAGGTAGGTAGGTAGATAGATAGATAGATAGATAGATAGATAGATAGATAGATAGATGATAGATAGATAGATAGATAGATAGATAGATTAATAGATAGATGGATGGATGGATGGATGGATGGATGGATGGATGGACGGGTGGACGGGTGGGTGGGTGGTTTAGGTAGGTAGGTAGGTGGGTAGATAGGTGGGTGGGTGGGTAGGTTGGTAGATAGGTAGGTGGGTGGGTGGGTGGGGGTAGGTAGGTAGGTAGGTAGGTAGATAGATAGATAGATGATAGATAGATAGATAGATAGATAGATGGCAGATGACCTGAATGTGTTCTACTGCAGGTTTGAAAAGAAACCACAACCACTTATCTGCACAAGCTCCATCCCAGAAACACCAACAGCCAAATCCTCTACAACTGAACCCATCCCATTGGGTTTACAACCCCTAGTGATCACAGAAAAGGAAGTGAGCCACCCCGAGTCTTCGGAGAGGGGCGGCATACAAATCTAATAAATTATTATTATTATTATTATTATTATTATTATTATTATTATTATTATTATTATTATGTGAAAGATCTATTTCACAGACAGAAGCCTGGAAAAGCACCAGGCCCAGAGAAGTTAACTCATGTTTGCTTAAAAGTCTGTGCTGACTAATTGGCCCCCATCTTCACCCAAATCTTCAACAAATCACTAGAGTTGCACTATGTTCCTTCCTGCTTCGAACGAGTCAAAAAGAGGGCAGGGAAATTATTTACTGACCCCTCGTATCCTGGACACAAACTGTTTCAACTGCTACCCTCAAAACGTCGCTACAGAGCACTGCCCACCAAGACAACTAGACACAAGAACAGTTTTTTCCCGAACGCCATCACTCTACTAAACAAATAATTCCCTCAACTCTGTCAGACCTTTTACTAAATCTGCACTTCTATTTCTACTAGTTTTTCTCATCTTTCCTATCATCCTTTTCCTCCCACATAGGACTGTATGACTTTAACTTGTTGCTTGTATCCTAAGATTTTTATTATATTGATTGTTTCGTCATTGCTTATGTGACCCCATGAAAATCATTAAGTGTAGTACCACATGCTTCTTCACAAATGTATCTTTTTATTTTATGTACACTGAGAGCATATGCACCAAGACAAATTGTTTGTGTGTCCAATCACGCTTGGCCAATAAACAATTCTATTCTATTCTATTCTATTCCATTCCATTCCATTCCATTCTATTCTGCTATGCCATGCCATGCCATGCCATCCTAACATATCCTATGAAATCTTCTTGTCACAAAATGGACTGAGAACTGCTCGTTATGATATCGTCAACTGGGTTGTCCACCCCAATACATATTTTGTGGCTGAGAAAATTGGGCAATGGAATCCCAGGGCTGCCCCAAGCCAGGAATTCACCATTACCTCTGATGGGATCATCTGGGCCTCAAAGGTGAGCTGGAAGGAAATGTAAATTCAGGAAAAGCATCACTCTCTCCTGAGGATGCTGAATATCTTTCTGAGGCAGACATGGCAACTTTAAGACTTGTGGACTTCAAACGCCCAGAGGTATCCAGCCAGCATAGCTACAACATCTGTTCTAAGGTGAAAACAGGTATATAGATGCTGAAAAGCCTTTTTGAATTGGGTGAATTACTTGCATTTGAGGTTAACAAATTTGAGGTCTAACCTTTAGAATGAGAAGAAATTCTGCTCGAAACCAGGATGCTATTAGATCAGGCAGAGATTTCCACAGATCATACCTGTTCAGTTGGATCTTCATCATTCTTTGTTTTAGCAAAGTTGTAACTTAATAGAGCAAAACTTCCTTTGTACTTGAAGTTTCAAGATTCAAATGTTAGCATCCATTGGTGAGTCACTAGTGCCACTTGCCTTAATCTCCCAGGAGCTTTTCATGGATCCTTTAGAACTTCATGAGCTATTTGTAATGACAACATTCATAACAGAAAAAGAGGAATATGGAAATGAATAAATGTAGGATCTTTATTGCACAGGCCACCTCTAACAATTCTCTTTTCTCCTTTAGAAGGTGCCCTTTGCCAGGTGTGGCAAGAAGAGGTGCCATGCAGGAGAGAGGAGATGAGTTCCAGAGGGCCAGCCCACTTGCTGCTACCAATGTGCCCCTTGTCCAGAAGGAACCATCTCAAATCAGACAGGTAGAGCTCTTTTCATATGCAGATCTTCCAGGATCTGGAACATAGTTTGGGCAACCTTAAAAAGTCAAAGAACCATTTGGACCCATTTCTCAGAGAAAACAAAACACAAAAACTGGGTGGGCATGGCCAACTTGACATCACCCCCACCAAATTGCATAACCTACCCAGCAAGCTATGGCTACCTAGGTTTTGTGGGTCTGTTTTGGAAACATAGAAACATAGAAGACTGACGGCAGAAAAAGACCTCATGGTCCATCTAGTCTGCCCATATACTATTTCCTGTATTTTATCTTACAATGGATATATGTTTATCCCAGGCATGTTTAAATTCAGTTACTGTGAATTTACCAACCACGTCTGCTGGAAGTTTGTTCCAAGGATCTACTACTCTTTCAGTAAAATAATATTTTCTCATGTTGCCTTTGATCATTCCCCCAACTAACTTCAGATTGTGTCCCCTTGTTCTTGTGTTCACTTTCCTATTAAAAACACTTCTCTCCTGAACCTTATTTAACCCTTTGACATGTTTAAATGTTTGACATATTTAAACCACTAGGAGGACAAAAAGGGCAGAGGTGACATGATCAAAACATTTAAATATGTTGAAGGGTTGAATAAGATTCAGGAGGGAAGTGTTTTTAATAGGAGAGTGAACACAAGAACAAGGGGGCACAATCTGAGTTTAGTTGGGGGAAAGATCAGACATAATGTGAGAAAATATTATTTTACTAGGAGTAGATGCTTGGAACAAACTTCCATGAGATGTGGTTGGTAAATCCACAGTAACTGAACTCAAACATGCCTGCGATAAACATATATCCAACCTAAGATAAAGTACAGGAAATAGTATAAGGGCAGACTAGATGGACCATGAGGTCTTTTTTTGCTGTCAATCTTCTATGTTTGCAGCAGAGGCGGAGTAACGACACGGACACAAAGAGATGGATTTAAAATGGGTCATTTTGTTAATTACATTTGCATAATTTATTCATTAAATTAGCATAAATTTAACTATAACCCTAACAAGGACCTGCAGGGTCAAACAATTGCTTCCAGGGCGGAAAATGATGTCAGAAAAACTTCCGGGGCAACTTATGGGCGTAGCTCCATGCTGATCCAGGTGAAGGGCCCCACCCTCACCTGGATCTCTGCCATGCACCTGCATGTGGGAAGTCTTGCCGTCTAACCCCTACAAGGGGAAAGAAATGGGCGGGACCCAAAGACAGGTTCCCCCCAATTCCCCCCAATTGCTCAGGCCGTTAGCAGCATGAGCCTTTGGAGAGAACCTGTCAATCATCCCCAAAGATGCCCAACTGAGAACACGCAGTTGCTAAACACCACCCAGTTTTCCGCCCCTAACCTGCCACGGAGTGGGGGTCAGATCTCTATCTTGGCCCCCCGACTCCTCCCTCTAACTGCACCAGCTCGCGCAGTGACCGCTGCAGGTCCTGTAAAAAGATGGTGTTCCCCCATTCTGACAGGTGAACACCATCAGCCCGGTAAAGCCACGGCTGATCTATGGTGATGTGGGGATGGGCAGCCTACCCATAGCCTTATTCACTTTTCTCCTGAATTTGTGAATGGCCCTAGGGGAAATGGCGTCCCTCCAAACGATCCTCAAGAGGATCTCAGACCAGACCACTTGCGTGGTTGGCCAAGCAGTGCGAAGAATACGCAAGTCTTCGCGAGCCTGGAAAATCAGAGCCAGACCCTCAAGCATAGACAGGTCATTGCCACCGAGGTGCAAGACCAACCACCTGGGTGCGGCCACCCCGTGCCGCCCTTCCAGGAGCAGTGGAAGAAGCCCCTCCCACCGCAGGCCTCTTCTCCCCATCCAGACGATGTTGACCCATCGGCCCAAGGACAGCTGGGTCCCCACGGCGGTTCTTGCTGCAGAGCGGCCAGCCCAAAAGACCATACTGTGGCCGCACAGCAATGCCGTCGGTCTCGCCCTGGCGGGACTATCTAGAAGAGGGCAGAGAAAGGTTACCTAGCGTGAAATCCTGCCCTACTACCTC
This sequence comes from Erythrolamprus reginae, assembly GCF_031021105.1. Lineage (NCBI taxonomy): Eukaryota > Metazoa > Chordata > Lepidosauria > Squamata > Dipsadidae > Erythrolamprus > Erythrolamprus reginae. Next base: position 7,105,587 of record NC_091950.1, on the reverse strand, counting down.
AGCTGGCCGTACATAACCCAAATAGGCCGCTGACTGCCAGCGGCCAATCTCCCGGATTCTATGACCCGGGAAACCAGACACTGCTGCACTAGTGGCAGTGCCTATATGGAACGAATGCGTTCCATAGCCGGTGGGGTCAATGCCAATCTTGACTAGAGCCCTAGTCACTAAAGCCCAAAATTGATAGCGGGTCAGCGGGGTACCATCCTGGTGTTTAAAAAGGTACCCTTGTCCTGTCCCCCTGAGACTGCAAAAATTAGAAAGAGCTGCCACCGGGCACACAGACTGATTGGTGGCTGCCGTCAACTCTATCCTGACACCCCTACATAACTGGTCAGTTTTAGATTGTTTCACCAAAAGGGAGAAGCCCCCTTCACTAAAATGCAGGTTGGAAAACTGAAAAGCGCGGAGAGACCCGTCACCCTGAGATGAGGCTAAAGCCTCGCTGACTCGAAGGGCCCCAAAAAACATGACACTGCCCGCCGCCTGAAAAAGGCGGGTCTCGTACAGAGAGGCGCACAGGCTGTTCCAAGCTTGATTAATAAGGGACAGCTGCTGTACAGTTAATGCCTGTCTACTGTCCGCTGGGGGCGCAGGCTGCTCCCTAACCCAACCTTCCAGCATCTTCCAAATGCGGAAGTCACAAGAAACATCCAAAAAGCCACTGGCCTTAGAGAGAAAGGCCAGGCCTGCTAACCTGGACCGAATGGTTCTAACTGCAAAACCGCGCTGTCGAAGCAGCATGCAGAGCTCCATGAGGTGATCTATTGGGAAGGGCCAAATGTGAGGGTAATCCCTGACTTGCCTGAAGTCCCAAAACTCCTTACCTGAGTTCTGATATGCCCTCAAGGTGCTTGGTGCCACTGAGAGGGCCATGGCCCTGCCTGCTTCCATCCTCCACTGCTCATGAGCCCGCCCAGGCTTCACAGGTGGTCAGGGAAGACTTCCGGCGACGCACGAGCCCACGGCGCCAGGGTCCGAAACCTGGACAACTGACCACGGGACAAGGCGTCAGCGATCCCGTTATCTAGCCCGGGGACATGCCGAGCCAGAAACAGGGCAGTTAGAGACAACGACCTGTGCATAAAATGGCGGACAAGCTGCATGACCCTGTCACTGTTAGATGACAGGGCATTCACAATGTGGACCACTGCCAAGTCGTCACACCAGAAGTGCATGGTTTTGTCTCTAAATTGCTCTCCCCACAGCTCTAAAGCTACTATCAGTGGGAAGAGCTCCAGGAAGGTCAAATCCTTGACCAGGGAAGAGGCCCTCCATTCCGGAGGCCACATGGAATGGCACCACTGGTTGCCTAAGATAATCCCGAACCCACAGGTCCCCGCGGCGTCTGAACATAATTGCAACTCAGCTTCCAAAAGAAGCTCGTGCCTCCAGAAGGAACAACCATTGAAGTGGGCCAAAAAGACTCAACATACGCGCAGGTCATCCTTTACCCCAGCGCTCAGGCGGGTACGATGATGGGGCAAACATAGCCCCTTCATTGCGGAATATACCCTCCGGGAAAAAGCCCTACCGGGAGCCACCACCTGGCAGGCAAAGTTAAGGAGCCCGGCGAGTTCCTGAAGCTGATGAAGGGTCACCTTCCGGCTATTTAACACTATGTCCAGCTTGCTCTGAATCTTGAGCAGCTTGTCCAGGGGCAATCTACAAGATTGCTCCTCTGAGTCCAATTCAATACCCAGAAAAGTAATCCTGGTGGCGGGGCCCTCAGTCTTCTCAGGGGCCAAAGGGACCCCCAATTGAGCCCAAAGGGCTTCAAAGGCCAGCATCAGGGCAGAACATTGCTCTGAATGCGCAGGCCCCGCCAAAGGAAGTCATCGAGGTAATGAATGACCGAACCCAGACCAGAGCGCCTCCTGAGTGCCCACTCCAAGAAGGTGCTAAAGCTCTTGAACAGGGAGCAAGATATGGAGCAGCCCATAGGCAATGCTCTGTCTACGTAAAAGCCACCTTCGAAGTGAAAGCCCAGGAGCTCAAAGTCATCAAAGTATGGGGAGGAGCTGGAATGCAGACTTAATGTCGCATTTACCCATAAGGGCTCCCACCCCACACTTCCTAACCATGGCCACCGCCACGTCAAAGGATGCATAGCGGACTGAGCAAAGCTCATCAGGAATGAAGTCATTCATTGATTCTCCCTTCGGGAAGGACAAGTGGTGAATCAACCTAAATTCACCGCTGGCCTTCTTGGGAACCACCCCTAAGGGGGAGAACCGAAGAGCTGGCGAGGGCGGGCACAGGAAAGGACCCAGTACCCTGCCCTCGGCCACCTCCTTCTGAATTTTAGCCCTAACAATGTCTTCATGACCCACAACCGATCTAAGGTTGTCAGACATGAAGGCCTTCCTAGGCCCAACATATGGGATCCTGAAACCCTCGGTAAAACCCTGTAAGAGAGCAGCCGCTCTCCCACGAGGGTGATACCCCTTCAACCATTCCTCTAGCACCCCCAGCCTAATTGGGCTGGGACCCTTTTCCCCCAGCAGGTGGGGGGCGCTTGGCCTGCTCCCCGTCCTTCCTCTCCTTACCCCCTTTGGGCTTGGTACAAGCGCTAGAGGCATGGGAGCCCCCACAGTTCCCACACGCGTGTCTGAATCGGCATAAGTGACGAAAACATGCCCCCTTGGCTGCAAACTCATGGCACAGAGGGGCAGCTTTCGCTGCACCTCCCCCAGCTGCCCGGGCGGCGGGCGACGCCGCCAGCTCATCCTCCACGTAGTGACCGCTGTCCGTGCGGTCGCCACCCCCGGCCCGGGTCATGTGGGTTGCGTTAAACCACAAATCGGTGACAACCACGTCCCAAGGGAGCGTGCGCTCAAATGCCACCCGCATCCTAAAGGCCTCATCGTAGTGGCGCCACACTGTGCCCTTGTACTCAAAATGAGCACGGGTAATCAGGTCAATTTATTTAAGCATATAGGCAGCCCGGGTGGGCTCCCTCTATATCACTACTGAAGCATATGTCAGGTATGCATACAGCCATGAGCTGAAGCACCTACTAACCCTGACCTTCTTGGGCTTATCCACCTTAGCCTCATCCTCTTTCTCCTTCTTAGGGACTTCCCTGTTAAGGAAGGAGAAAAGATCTACATACTCTCCCTTCCAAATACGTTCCCTGACAGTGGGGTGAAGGTGAAAACCCAAAGGTGTGGAGGGTAACCCCCACGGAATGGCAGCTGCCCGAGCAGCGGCCAAAGGGTCTAAGACCATGGGAACCCCCACAGTCGCCTCCCCTGACCCTGTCGAGGGCACTGAAGCCGTCAAAGGGGCCTGGGCCACCGCAGTAGCAGTGGGGGAAGCCCATATCTGACTACAGGTGATGGCTGAACTACCCAAAGAGTTGACCCCACTCCCAAAACCCGGTGGCACAATGGCCTGCCCGGTCAGAGGGAGGGGCGGTATGAGTGTTGTGTGTGGTGCAGTCTCACCTGCCCCAAAGCGGTAGAAGCCATCCATGAAGGCCCAGCTCCTACTGAGCCAGGTGTCGCTGACATCTGCCCGGTCTGGGCTGCTGGTTCACCTGGTGGCCTGCCAAGGGCTGCCAGAGCTGAGGGAATGGTGCCTCCAGGCCCGTACACCGATCTCCAGCGTGCATTCAGATCATCCAGCCTCTCGATGATCCTGCACCAAGAATGAGCAGGCATATTAGATTCATTTACAGGGGGACCCATCATTCTGCCCCCCCCCTCCTGACCCCTGCGGGAGTGTCCTCCTGGACCAAACGGGCCCGAGCTGAAGGTCTCAGGGCCCTCCTGGGACGTGCCCCCGTCTCCACCGGTGGGGGTAGAGGATTCTGCCTTTTGGGAGCCATGAACACAGGAATCAGCAGTAAAATTAGATTAAAATTTAAAAAAAACCTTCAATGGGAATTGCTCAATGGGGATTGCTCCTAGAGTTTCTACTTGCCAGGTAAAACAGCCTACTTGCAAGCAGAAAGCTCGCCACTGGGCACTAGGCCTAAAGGCTAAAGACCCAAAACAGGCCTACAAGGCCGCACCCCCCCAAACCAGGCCACCCAAGGCCAAAAAGGGGGAAAACCCCCCCCCCCAGAGGGGTAAGGCCACTGCTTGGGAAGATTCCCCCCTGTAACCAATGGGGGGGTCCAGCAAGCTCTCCGCCCCCCCTGCGACTCCAAACCAGACCTCATTTGAAGGTTGCAGCCTCCTAACATGGCCGACGCCATGAGGCTGCTTCAAAATGATCGCAGGGCAAGGAGCGAACCCTGGCCGGGTATTTGCTCTGTTGTCGTCGGGGCGAAAAGGAGGCCCCAAGCCTGCACAGCCCTTTTTATAGGGCTGGCAAGCTCCGCCCCCGACAATGTCATCGGCTATGGCCGATGCTTCTGGAAATGGCCGAGATCTCGCGAAATATCACGAGATCTCGGCCCAAGATGGCAGCTACACCGGAGGGCCGTGTCTTCCTGGCCCTGCAGCAAATCCAGGCCGGGGAGTGAAGCACCGGCCAGGCATTCTGTGAAGTGAATACTGCCTTATGCACAAATGTGTCATGAAGGCAGTTACATTGTCTTGCCATGCCCCCACCCATCCCACATGAGAACAGAAGCAAAGGGAGAAGGGTTTATTTATTTATTCATTCATTCATCTATCTATCCATCCATCCATCCATCCATCCATCTATCTATTTATTTATCTATTTATCTATTTATTTATTTATCTATTTATTTATCTATTTAGTTATCTATTTAGTTATCTATTTAGTTATCTATTTGTTTATCTGTTTATCTATCTATCTATTCATTTATCTACTTATTTATTTATTTATTTATTTATCTATTTATTTATTTATTTATCTATTTATTTATTTAGTTATCTATTTAGTTATCTATTTGTTTATCTATTTGTTTATCTATTTGTTTATCTATTTGTTTATCTATCTATCTATCTATCTATCTATCTATCTATCTATTTATTTATTTATTTATTTATTTATTTATTGTTAGAGTTGGAAGGGACAATGCGGGTCATCAAGTCCAACCCCCTGCTTCCTCCCACTTTGGACTGGAGCTGCGAGGTGGGGGGACAGGATGTGACACAGCAAGGTAATGACCAGATCCTTAGAGCAAGAGAAAAATCACATCCATTAGATTTAGATTTATTGGATTTATATGCCGCCCCTCTCCGCAAACTCGGATATATATAATGCAGGCTAGTTTTAGGGCATACTGTATGGGTCACAACAGAAAAAACACCTGTCAAATCTCTGAAAGAGTGGCATATGAGAGTCAAGCTTTAGCACACTTTATTGAAACTGTCCTGTCAGCATTTTCCATCTTTCTAACCAAAACCCTGTCAAGCATGAAGAAATCATGAAATTCAGGCAGTTCATATGAATATAAAGGACTATTTTAATATTAAGTTCCATTCAACAATCTGAAGTACTAATGATCGAAGTGAATTGGCAGTGAATAAAAGTCAATGGAATTTGTATATTTCTTGTATTTAGTTTGTGGGTTGGCCAGAGCAAAAAGGGGACAGTCATGTCAATCTTTGGAAAGGGATAATGACAGATGATGCTGAAATCCTTACACAAAAATTCTTCATTTCAGATGCAGCCCAATGTGACCCCTGCCCAGAAGACAAGTATCCCAACAAGGAGAAGGACCAATGCATTGCCAAAAGGATCCACTTCCTCAGCTGTCAAGAGACCCTCGGATACAATTTGGCTTCTCTAGCTCTTTTCCTTTCTCTGAACACATCTGCAGTCCTGGTGGTTTTCCGTAAACATCATGAAACACCAATAGTCAAGGCCAACAACCGAGATCTCACTTATATCCTCCTGGTCTCCCTCCTGCTCTGCTTCTTCTGCTCCTTCTTCTTCATTGGTCAACACAGGAAGCTCACGTGTCTATTCCGACAAACTGCTTTTGCCATTTTCTTTTCTCTTGCGGTTTCCTCTGTGCTGGCAAAAACAGTCATGGTGGTTCTGGCCTTCATGGCTACCAAACCAGGAAACAGGGCAAGGAAATTCTTAGGAAAACCACTGACCAATTCCATTATCTTAGCCTGTCCCCTGGTCCAAGCAGTTCTTTGTGCCATCTGGCTGATAACCTCTCCCCCATTTCCCAACTTGGACTTCTACTCCTTGGAAGGAGAGACCATCTTGGAATGTCAGGAAGGCTCAGTTTCAATGTTTTACACAGTCCTAGCCTACCTGGGTTTTCTGGCCTTTGTGAGTTTTATTATAGCCTTTCTGGCTAGGAAATTGCCTGATAGCTTTAACGAAGCCAAATTCATTACTTTTAGCATGCTGGTCTTTTGCAGTGTTTGGATCACATTCCTCCCCACCTACCTGAGCACTAAGGGGAAGTCCATGGTGGCCGTAGAGATCTTCTCCATCTTGGCCTCTGGGGCTGGTCTCTTGGTTTGCATATTTTTCCCCAAATGCTACATTATCCTACTGAGGCCCCAATTGAATTGCCGAGATAATATAATGGGGCACAAAAAACCTTGATTTATGTCTTAGGTTTCTGTGGGTCTCCTGCTTGAGTAGGCGGTTGGACTACATGGCCTCCAAGTTCTCATAACCTCTATGATTCTGTTTCAGTTTCCTGCTTTAACAGGGGTTCATAGTAGATGGCCTCTGACATCCCCTCCAACTCTATCACTCTGTATCTGTCTCATGCTTGAGCAGGGGGTCAGACTAGATGGCCTCTGAGGTCCCCTCCAACACTATGATTCTGTATCAGTCTCCTGTTTGAGGAGCGGTTCAGACTATAACTGGTGCGTGTGTGGGAGTGAGTGAGTGAAAGAGCTCCCAAAGCCCCTTCCTCACCCCACTTCTGGGGACCCTCACGATGAATGAAGGAGGGGATTAAAAGAGGCATGGGATCGTCTAGATGTCTGGACCATGTCCAGACCTCTTTCTCTGGGAATGTGGCAGGATCATTAGACCTCCTCTACTTTCTCCCCCAAAGCCCCTTCCCTACCCCAATTCTGGGGAACCTCAAGATGAACTGGTGTGTGTGTGTGTGTGTGTGTGTGTGTGTGTATTTCTCTGTGTTGAAAGAGCCTCATTTAGATGCCCCAGAGGGTCTCCAGACCTCTCTTGGAATCGGACCTCCTCCATTCCCAAATTAGCTTCCCAAATTAGTTTTATGTGAGGACTTCTCTGATTGTCTGGTGGCAAAGTGTCCTGTGTGGCCAAAAGGCCAGGCGTGAATGTGATTTCTTGTGAGAGAAAGGCTGGGCTGAACAACTAGTGGCCTTTTGGTGAGTGAGAAAAGACAGCTTCCAATGGTCAGAAATGAAAGGCTGTAGAAGAAAGAGCTGCACCCAACTGGCGGAGGCAAAATGTCCCATCCCCCTATCACACACACCCTTCCCTATCCTCCCATTCCCCCTCACCTAACTTTATGGCAGGTTGTCATTGACTCAAAGAGAAACAGGACTAAAGTGGTTTGATGGCAGATCTGACAGTTGGGTTTTCATGATTTAAACAAGAACTCCATGGATCTGGTCCCAGCAATTCTCTTTTATTCCAAATCTAAAACACTTATACAGTGGTACCTCTACTTAAGAACTTTTCTGGATAAGAACCAGGTGTTCAAGATTTTTTTGCCTTTTCTACTTAAGAACCCGAGCCCGGAAAAATTTCCCAGGAAATTTGAAAGCGGCATGAAGGCGCGGCCAATTTCCTGCCATTCCCCTTTTAATCCTGGCCATCTCAGGCTTTTCTGGGCTGCCAGAGGAGCCTTTCAGGTATGCTTAAGGAAGCTTTTGCTGTCCAGAGCAAACAAAGTATTTTCCTTTCTCTGGGCCTTTGGAGAGGGAATAAACCTCTGCCAGTGCCCAGAGAAAAGAAATGCTTCCTTCGCTCTGGGCTGCGACTCCAATTCTTCCTCTTCCTCCTGCCACCCAAATTCTGAGCTTTTATTCCTTTCCTAATGGGTTTGCATGCATTACTTGCTTTTACATTGATTCTAATGGGAAAAATTGCTTCTACTTTTCTAGTTAAGAACCTTGTCATGGAACGAATTAAGTTCTTATGTAGGGGTACCACTGTATAAATCTTTGATAGTTTATCATGTGTTATATATGAACAGTACATCACTTTATGAATATTTTCTAATCAAATTATAATGAATAAAAATATTAAACCATTTATCTGCCTATTTTCCCATTTCTTGAGCATTGTTATTGTTCTGTCTGGGTGCCCCCAGACTTCAACACCAACTGGAAAAAGCAGCCAGACACACTGGTAAAAGCAAAAGCACTTTATAGTTTGAAAAATAAACACAGAGAAAAACCTGTTCTTCCCAACAGGCAGGCTATGAGACTTCACAGCAGAGTCCTGATGGCCAGACAATACAGCAGACTTCTTGCTGGCACACCCACCACTGTAGAGAATAAGACCCACACCTTTTCCCCCCAAGGTTTCAGTATTCAAAGTCACAAACCAGAATTCCAAGACGCCAAAGATCACAGCCAGGTCCCAGGACTCCCAAAGGTAATACTCCACAAGCCAAGAAGGGTGGGTCTGCCTTTTCAGCCTTTCCAGAGAGCACCACACCCAAACCCAGCTGTTGCCTCTTTAGTGCTGAAAGTACCTGGCTAATTGTCCCCTTCGTTGTGTTGCTCTTCTCTGCCGGAGATCGATTATTGCTTGTGCATTTTCATCCGTTCCCTGAGGGGCCTCAGACGGAATCACAACACCATCCCCCCGCAGAAGGCCCCTCCCCATCTGCCAGTGGAGAGGACGTGGTTTCTGAGGGAACTGGGTGTGAAAATCCCGAATAAGGTCGGGAGCGTCCAACAACGCCGCTTCCACCCAGGAGCAATCATCAGGGTCCCCCTCCACCCATTGCACCTTGTACTGGAAGCAACCGTCCACCCAACGGGAATCCAAAATGTCATGTACCATAGCTTCAGGGAGGTGGTCACGAACACATGGAGCAGGAAACACGGGAACGTTAGGACGGAGCGGACAATCGGGAGGGACAGGGACTAACAGCGAACGGTGAAACACAGGGTGAACCCGCAAGTTGGTCGGCAGGGTGAGCCGGTAGGCCACCGGATTGATCACCTGTTCAACGGGAAAAGGACCCAGGAACCGGGGATCTAATTTGTGTCTGGGTAATTCGGAAGCTACGTATTTCGTGGACAGCCACACCTGATCCCCCACCACCAAGGGGGGCACATCCCATCTGGAGCGGTCAGCCACCCTCTTATAGTCCTCCTTGGCTTTATTCAGGTACCTCTTCACCATCTCGTGGACCGCCTGCAGCTCCGAGAGAAAGTCCTCGGCAGCAGGCACCGGGGAATCTAGGAGGGTCAAGGGAAAGAAGCGAGGATGGAAGCCATAATTGGCAAAAAAGGGCGTGAGCCGGGCCGAGGAATGGCGGGAGTTGTTGAAAGCAAACTCCGCTACAGGGAGGAACCTGGACCAATCAGTCTGGCGATCCGCCACTACACACCTCAGGTATTGCTCCAGTATCCCTATGACCTTTTCTGTGCCTCCATCGGTCTGGGGGTGCTGCGTCGATGCGAGGCACACGGACACATTCAGGGCCGACATCAATTCCCGCCAAAACCGGGCTGTGAATTGTGTTCCCCTGTCAGAGACCACCCGATCCGGAAGCCCATGTAACCTAAACTTCTGGCTGATAAACATTTGGGCCGTGAGTTGGGCAGTGGGCACCCTAGTGCAAGGTACAAAATGGACCATCTTGGTGAGCATGTCCATCACCACCATGACTACCATGAAGCGAGCAGAGGAAGGCAAATGAGTTACAAAGTCAATGGACACGGCACCCCAGGGTCTCTCAGGCGTGGGCAAAGGTTGCAGTAATCCTGGTGGGGCTCCAGTCACCCCCTTGGCCGTACGACACCGGACACAGGTGGCCACATAGGAACGCACATCATCTTGGATGCGTGGCCACCAGAATGTCCGAGAGACCAGCTCCAATGATTTGAACAGGCCAAAATGCCCCGCCACTGGACAGTCATGACACTGGGTCATAATCAACCCTCTCACTGGGCCAGCGGGAACATACAGCTGCCCCTGGTACCAAAGCAGACCGTCTTGAAATGTCCAGGGGGAATTGGGTGTTAACTCCCGCACCCTCTGCGCTACAAACCCATCCTCCCGCTGCGCCTCCCGTAAACGGCGACGCAAGTCCACTGGGTCCTGAGTCGCAGGCAAAGCTGCAGGGGGTAGAACCGTCTGCAGAGGAGCCGGCTCCTTCGGGTGCGTGTACTCCGGCTTGCGCGACAAGGCATCTGCTCGAGGGTTCTGGGCGCTGGGAGTGTACCTGATGCGGAAATTGAACCGCGCAAAAATGAAGGACCAGCGGATCTGTCTCTGGTTCAATTTCCGAGCCGTCTGCAGATACTCGAGGTTCCGGTGGTCCGTCCGTACCTCGATTTGGTGACGGGCCCCCTCCAGGTAATGCCGCCAATGCCACAAGCCAGGAAGGGTGGGTCTGCCTTTTCAGCCTTTCCAGAGAGCACCACACCCAAACCCAGCTGTTGCCTCTTTAGTGCTGAAAGTACCTGGCTAATTGTCCTCTTCGTTGTGTTGCTCTTCTCTGCCAGAGATCGATTATTGCTTGTGCATTTTCATCTAAGGAATCCAGGCTGCTTGCTGGGGAGAGCTCCCTCTCGGGGGACTCTGGCTGTCCTCCCTCTCCCTCAGCCTGAGATTCCTCCTCCCCATCTGCCTGAACCTCCTGTTCCTCATCCTCCCCCTCTGAGCAGGAAGCCGGCAGAGGATCAGCCGTTCCCTGAGGGGCCTCAGACGGAATCACAACATGTTATATTCAAAGCTCCTTGCCCAATAAACCATACATTGTTTAATGTAATTGTTTTCTAGGTTGAGTTTCAACAGTATTTTACAGACTTTGGCAATAACATGCTCATTATTACCAGTTTCAAATTATTCTTTTTACAGACTCAAATCCAACTTTCCTACCTAAATTAAATCATTTCTTTTATTGTGAGGAAACACATTCTTTTTATTCCAATTCTTGTTTTGTCCTGAGTTTCGGTTTATTTATTTATTAATTTGACTTCTAATAAGCTTGGTTAAGTTTGTTTAAAATATATTATCTGCTTATATTAACATTAGTTTGGTATCACCATTATTTCTATTCTATATAACGTTTCTTGAGCTCAGGGATAGATTCCAAAACTTTTTTGCTACCACTCTGTGGGCGGAGCTTTCTTTTGTGGGCATGGCTTACTTTTGTAGGAGTGGCTTGATGGTCATGTGACTGGGTAGGAGTGGCCTGGTAGTCAGCCTCATTCTTAATCGGGGAGCACTTAGCCTCAATTTGAAACTTAGGAAGAGGGATAGGGGAGCATGGCAGATGTGATCGCATTTTTCATTTAAAAAAACTTAAAATTTACAGTGCTGCTTTATTCAGAATGCTGCGGCAAACCCCTTTTCTTCAGCAGGGAAGAGGAACCCTCTGGCTTCCGCTGTCATCATGCAAGACCATCCACAGCAGAGAGAAGACCCTGGGAGTCTTCTGATGCTGCTGTCTCCCACGTGTTTCCTTCCCTCTCCTCACCTGAACAGAGACTCAAAGTTTGGGAGCATCACACAGGAAGAGAAAAGGCAGGAAAGCCCTCTGGAACAGCAGTGCAAAGCACATGTGGCGGCAAAAGGAAATTAGGCCTGGTGATATCCAAGGCTTTCTGGCTCCCCTTGTCAAAGAAGAGTCAACCCCTCACTCTCCGCTCTTTGCTAGCAGCCACCCTATTTTTCACACTCAGGACACTCTTCAAAGGCAGCCCCATGTAGAGAGCATTGCAGTAATCGAACCTTGAGGTGATAAGTTGCCCTCTTCTTTACTTTTCCCAGAGTTTCAATGCCTTTTTTGTAGTGTGGAGGCCAAAATTGAATGCAGTTCTCTAGGTGAGGTCTGGCAAAGGCATGAGTATCTCTTTAGTCTTAGATTGTACCCCGCTGTTGATGCAGCTCAAAATTGTGTTACCTTTTTTAGCCGCCATTGCACATTGCTGGCTCATAGTGGTTACAGCATAGCAAAGAGAGTTCTGAGGGTTTCCCTCTTAGTCCTGTTAATTTCCCCTTCACTCAAGTCCTCACCTCCACCCACCCACCCCTCCATCCTTGTGATGACCCATAAATTTCAGATTGGGTATTCTGAGAACAGTTCCCACATTCATTTTGGCATTTCTTTGCATGGCCTTTCCACATTCCATCTGCAGGCTTGGGTCCGTGGATCTTTCTCTGGATGGTACATTTGGTTCCTGTTACACACCCCTCCCTATCCTCCCATTCCCCCTCACCAGACTTTATGGCAGGTTGACATCAATACAAGGAGAAACAGGACTGAAGTGGTTTGATGGCAGATCTGACAGTTGGGCTTTCATCGTTTAAACGAGCCCTCCATGTATTTGGTCCCAGCATTTCTCTTTTATTCCAAGTCCACCAGAGATGCTAAAAAATACGTTCTTCAGATTTATATTTCCCACCTAAATCTAAAACTCTTATATGTCCATGACTCTCAACACTCTGCATGCTGCATTGGCTGCCCATTGGTCTCTGACCAGATTACTTACAGGACCACCGTCTGCCTCAAGTATCCCAAAGGCCAGTTAGTTTCCAAAGAGTTGGCCTTTCCCAGGTCACATCTGCCAGGCAATGCCATCTGGTGGGCCTACAGGAAGAGCCTTCTCTGTAGCGGCCCCGGCCCTCTGGAATCAGCTCCTGCCAGGGATTCATACTGAAATGAATGAGACTCAGACAAGAAGTACAAGATGGTTCCGTTTATTCAGCTCTCTCGCAAGTGACTTCAGCAAGGAACGCATCTGAACTGTCAGTGTCAAAACAGCCCTTTTTATACCTTTAAGGCTCGCGCCTAAAAGAAACGGCCGTGCGTCTTAGCCAATCAGACGCGGCCAAGGTTATTCATAGTCAGAGACAGTTTTTTACAAGATCTTTCTTTTACAGAGTTTTACATTTGTTATACAGACTTAACACCCCTCCCTCATTAGTTGAGTCAAACTGTCAATCAGTGAGCCAAGTGACGTAGTCCTCCAATCGATTGGGCCGGCGTGACGTGCGCTCAGACCTGCGCAGATCATTACCGGCTGGTATGTCTATGGTGGAGGTTGGCTCACAGTTGTCTCCTGTCCGCGGCTGGGCCCAAGTTGGGGCTCTGGCCTGCGGAGATGAGTATGCTGGTGGCGCACCGTGCCCTGAAGAGGAGGAAGGCTCGGCGTCGCTGGAGGATGCATCTGGCCGTGGTAAGTCCTTTTGTAATTCCAAAAGTTCGAGTTGCGAATTAATGTCTGCTTGGGGGGAAGAATTTCCGTTAGCGGCCGGCTCTTCATTTGGTGTTATGCGCCCTCTTAAATGATCGATGTGCCGCCTCCATGTGCGGCCATCCTCCAATTTTACCACATAAGATTTTGGGGCTGTTTGTTGCATTATTTTTCCTTTCAGCCAACTCAACCCCCCGTCAAAATTTCTAGCAAAAACAAGTTGCCCTAGGTACATATTTCTTTCAGGTGCTATACATGTTTCATCATTTACATTTTGAGTACAATAACGAGGGTGCAACCTGTCCAGGGGGCACCTTATTTTTCGACCCATTAAAATCTCTGCTGGGCTTTTGTTTGTGATGGAATTTGGGGTGATATGCTGCATTAGTAGGAATTGATCTAATTTGTGTTGTATTTCCCCTGGGCCTGCCCTGCGCAAGGCTTCTTTGGCCACACGTACGTAACGTTCTGCAAGGCCATTAACCCATGGCGAGTAAGGGGATGTGAGTGCGTGTCTGACCCCTAAGTTGCTTAAGAAACACTCAAATTGTCTGGCAGTCAATTGTGGCCCGTTATCTGAAACTAGGATGTCTGGGCACCCATGTGTGGCAAACAAATGATATAATGCCTTAATGGTGGCACAAGTAGTAATGTTTTGCATAGCAATGATTTCCACCCATCTGGAGAAAGCGTCTACCACAATTAAAAAGTTTTGAGTTCCAATAGGCCCTGCGAAGTCAATGTGAATGCGGGACCATGGCCCAGTGGGTCTTTCCCATTCCAGAGGTGTTGTTTTCGGGGGATTGGGTCGTGATTCCTGGCAAGGGTCACAGTTTGCTACCCATTGCTCAATGTCCCTATCTAAACCTGGCCACCACAAGTAACCTCTGGCTAAACCCTTCATTCTAACAATGCCTGGGTGGCCTGCATGCAACATACTTAGTACCTTCTGTTTTAAGGTATTGGGGATGACCACCCTGTCACCCCATAACACGCATCCCTTCAAGTAGGATAATTCCAACCTCTTTGATTTAAATTCTGACAGTCCAGTTTCCTCAGAGTCTCCCAACCATCCTTTTTGAATACAATTGATTACTTTTAACAACAGTGAATCCTTCTTAGTGTGCTCAGCCACCTCTTTGGCAGTGGTCAGGCAGTTTTCCTCAAGGTCAATTAGTAAAACATCCTCTGTGGGGGTTGGATCTGAGACTAACTCGGGCATTGGGCATCTGCTTAGGCCATCAGCATGGTTTATTGATTTTCCCCCCTTATGTGTTAGTTGATATTGATATCCTGACAGGAATAGAGCCCATCTTATTAATCTAGGGGACATGAAGGGAGAAGTTGGTTTATTGGCAGCTAGAAGACCAAGCAGGGGTTTGTGATCTGTTATTAGTTCAAAACTCCTCCCACACAGATAGTAATGGAATTTCTTAACGCTAGAGACTAGGGCCAATGCCTCTTTGTCTAATTGGCTGTAATTTCTCTCTGCCATGGACAATGTTTTAGAAAAGAAAGCGATGGGGGCCTCTGTATTGTTTGGCATTATGTGAGCTAATACCCCGCCAACCCCATATGCCGAAGCATCGCACGTGAGCCTTATGGGCAAAGTTGAGCTATATTGAACCACTACGCTTTTAGAGGTCAATAACTGTTTTATTTTATGAAAAGCTTCGCGCTCCATTGTGCCCCAGGTCCAGGGAACTCCCTTCTGCAGCAGTCGGTGTAGCGGTTCTGCTGCCGTTGCCTTCTGTTTCAGAAAGACAGAATAAAAATTAAGAAGGCCCAGAAATGCTTGGAGTTCTGTCTTATTATTTGGCTCGGGTGCTTTGGTTATGGCCTCTAATTTATCTGCTGTGGGGTGTATTCCCTCACTGTCTATTCTATAGCCCAGAAATTCTATGCTATTGGCTCCCCACACACATTTGTCTGGTTTTACTTTTAACCCCTTAGCTTGAAGTCTAGCCAACACTTCTCTGATGCGCATGTTTAATTCTGCTTGGTTTTTTCCTGATATAAATATATCGTCAAAATATGGGGAGGTCCCTTTTATACCTGCTAATAATCGTTCCATGAAACTTTGGAAAATGCCTGGGGCGGTACTGACCCCAAATTGCAGGCGGGTGCACCTGAAAGCACCCCTGTGGGTCACTATTGTCTGGGCCAGGGATGTGGCCTCATCGACCGGAAGCTGTTGGTACGCTTGCGCCAGGTCGATTTTTGAAAAGATTCTCCCTTCCCCCAGGGAATGTAGCAACTGTTGGACTACTGGAATCGGGTATGGATGGTGTTGAAGGGCTTTATTGATAGTGGCTTTGTAGTCTGCACAGACCCTTAAGGAGCCATCAGGTTTAACTGGGGTGACTATGGGGGTTTCCCATGGCCCTTGTTCTACAGGGACTAAGATGCCCTGGGCTATCAGTTTGTCCAATTGGATGTCTAGTTTAGGTAATAGCGGTAGGGGTACCCTGCGAGGCTTAAGTCTGACTGGGGGTACCTTGGGATCTAGAGAGAAGGAGATCGGGGCCCCGTTATAGGTGCCCAAAGTTGGGCTGAAAACCTCAGGAAATTCTTGGATAAAGTTAGGGATATTAGGTTCAGCATTTACATGGCAAAGACCCAGTATTTCAATTCCCAAAGGAGACATCCATGTTAACCCCAGGAGGGAGTGTTTCGCTCCCTCAACCACGATCAGAGGAAGAGAATATTCACAATTTTTAAATTTTACAGGCACATCTACTTTCCCCAAAACAGGTATGACATTACCTTGAAAATCCCTTATTATTAAAGTTGAGTTAACAAAGTCAGTTTTAAGAAAATTTGGCATGTACATTTTGAATTTGTCCCAAGGCATAATAGAATGCTTAGAGCCTGTGTCTAATTCTAGGTTACAGGGTTTGTTATTTAAAAGTAGCGAGATGATAATCTTGTTCCTGCCTTTAGTAGTTGCGCAATTTACGTAAGTTTGTACTTTACCTCGTGCGTAGTCACGGTTAGCGGTGGAGTCGTTTCTGCGATTGAAGCCTCTGGAAAATTTGTTGTCTCGCGGTTGTTGTGCCTGGTTGTTGAAACGTTGTTGGCGGGGTGTAGAGAAGGACTCCTCTGGAAGGGGCGCTCTGCAAGCCTCGGCGATGTGCCCGCGTCGATTGCAGCGGCGGCAAATGGCGTCCCTGAAGGGGCAGCGCTGTCGTGGGTGATTCCCTCGGCATCCGGGGCAGGGGTTGGAGGGACGTTGGTATCTGGGTTGTCTGGCTTGCTCGGACGGCAGCAGGAGACAGGTGTCGTCGTCCGTGGCAGCTGGGCTGAGGTCATCTGTGGTTTCGGCGCGGGAAACAGCAACGGAGATTTTGGAGACGGTCTCCTTTTTTTCGTGTTCCTTTAGTTCTTTGGCGGCCGCGTCAGCTACTTCGGCTGTTTGAGCCAGCTTGATAACTGACTGAAGTGTTGGGTCGTCCTCTGTCAGGATTTTGTTTCTGACCGTCGCATTCTTCATCCCAAAAATTAGAGCGTCTGTGAGGCGAGCTTCTGGGCTGTCAAATTTGCACTTTGACAGTACCGTGCGAAGTCTCGTGGCGAATTGATTGATTGTCTCAGACTCACGCTGGGTCATCCTGGAAAATTGATGTCTGTAGACTACGGCCGGCTTCGTTGGTTTGAAGTGGTTTGCAAGTCTTGCTTGGAGGTCGTCCCACGGAACGGATTTAGCTGGAAGCGGGTCGGTGAGCGTTTGGACGAGGTCAAAAATCTCAGTCCCGCAATAGTTCAAGAAGATCGCCCGCTTCCTGTCGTCTTCAGCTTCTCCCATTCCAGCCGCTTCTAGGAAGATTTCAAATTTCGCCATGTAGGCGTCCCAGGACGACTTCTCGGGGTCGAAGTAGTCGGGAGCCCGGCCGATCTGGAGGTGATTCATGCTTGACTCGTGGATTCTTCGTTCTCTCGTCGCCAGTGAAATGAATGAGACTCAGACAAGAAGTACAAGATGGTTCCGTTTATTCAGCTCTCTCGCAAGTGACTTCAGCAAGGAACGCATCTGAACTGTCAGTGTCAAAACAGCCCTTTTTATACCTTTAAGGCTCGCGCCTAAAAGAAACGGCCGTGCGTCTTAGCCAATCAGACGCGGCCAAGGTTATTCATAGTCAGAGACAGTTTTTTACAAGATCTTTCTTTTACAGAGTTTTACATTTGTTATACAGACTTAACACATACTGCCTCCACCCTCCTGGCCTTCTGCAAGGCCTTAAAAATAATCTCTGCCAGCAGGCCTGGGGCAGTTGAGTGTTCGCTCCGGCCAATGTATATGGAATGAATGTGGATGACTGCTTTTAACGTATTGGGTTTTAGAATTGTTTTAAATTCGATTTCTTCCATATTTTTGTTTTTTGTATCCATTTGCTCTGAGCTGCCCTGAGTGTGCGGCAAAAGGAGGCATAGAAATAGAAATAATAGAAATAGAAATAGAAATAATAGAAATAGAAATAGAAAGAATAGAAAGAATAGAAATATAAATATGAATATAGAAATAGAAATATAAATAATAGAAATATAAATATAGAAATAGAAATAGAAATAATAGAAATAGAAATACGGTAGATAAATTAATTTGAAGATGACTTCATTTTAAATGTGATGTTTTCACCAAAATTTCATAATCTTGAGCAGTGATATATTTAAGCAACATTTTTTTTCTGTTTATTTATTTGAAAACTCTCTAAGTCCGAATACTGGAAATACCAAGCATCCATAGTTGATTTAGGTTTATATATGATAGTTTCCTTATATTCAAAGCACTTCACGCAGTAGGACAAAAATAATACCACTCTATACAGCCCTGGTCAGACCGCACCTGGAGTATTGCATCCAGTTCTGGTCACCACACTTCAAAAGAGATACAGAGACTCTGGAAAGGGTGCAGAAAAGAGCAACTAAAATGATAAAAGGACTAGAGACCAGGCCATACGAGGAAAGGTTGCTGGAACTGGGCATGGATAGTCTAGTAAAAAGAAGGACTAGGGGGGACATGATAGCTGTATGCAGGTACTTAAGGGGTTGCCACGGAGAGGAGGGGGACACACTATTTTCCAGGGCACCAGAGGGCCGGATGAGGAACAACAGCTGGAAGCTGACCAAGGAAAGATTAAACCTGGAGATAAGGAAGAATTTCCTGACGGTGAGAGCGATCAACCAGTGGAACGGCCTGCCAGCAGAGGTTGTGAACTCCCCAACTTTGGACATTTTCAAGAGGAGATTGGACTGCCATTTGGCTGGGGGGCTGTAGGATTTCTTGCTCAAGCAGGGAGTCGAACTTGATGACCTGTAAGGTCCTTTCAACTCTAATAATAAATAAATAAATAAAACTGTGGGATCATTGCTTGATCAACAAAATATAGCAGAACACTGGGTCCAAATACTGGGTCCATACAGTTTAAATTAGTATAACATCTTGAGAGGTTTTCCTGTCTATTTTTAACTTCTATGGGAGAAATTGATTTATAATTTCAGCCCCTACCAAGTTATTTGATTTAAATTTTGGAATGTTTGTTCAAACTTACTAGAATACAATTTATTGTCCTGTGCCACTATGCCCTAATAACACTCAATATTATAAAAAAAACTGTGGCTCAGGTCAAACTCCGTCTTCATCTCCAGTGATTCAGTTTCATGTAGGTCAAATACCCAACTTCCCCTTGATTTTGAAATCTATCTGCACTAGGGATTAACAATAAGAGAGACAAATTGTTTTTCTCATTCTGGAGTGTAAATAAAATATATTGCTGAGTGTATAGGAGGATTCTTTTCCTTTGCAATTATCAGAACTGTAATTCTTAATATATCCCTCTGGATTTCTGTCCCCCAAATTATTCCAGGATAAAACCTGCTTTGAAAACATGTTCCAAAGTCGTCCACTAGGGGCAGGATCTGTGAAATTATCTTTACGTGTTAAAAAGAATGTTTCCTGGGTTTGTTGAGACTCAGCTGTCCTTCCTTTTCTCTTTCTTCATGCATGTAATTCAGCTTCTGCAAAACCTTGGTTTATAATTTAGAAGGGATAAGAATGACTGGGCTGTATCTCCTGCTGCTGCTCTTCTGCCTCTTTCCTCCAACTACTGCTAAGAGGAGGCGAGCATTATGTGTGTGGAGGACTGTGTTCATACCTAAAGGAACACAGCACTATTACAGATCTGGTGATCTCATTATTGGTGGGAATTTACCCCTGCAAATTCATATGTTCTCCAGAGTCCCTGATTTTCAGAAGGAGCCATTCAGGACTCGTTATAATGCTTTGTAAGTTTCACCTGGCAGGGAAAAAAAAATCATTAATTATTTTCTTTGTTCAGGATTCAGAGTCTCCTTTCAGAAATCCTTGGTCTACTGTTCTAATGTCCTGGTTTAGTTCTTGCCTTTGATCTTAAAGCAGGCTCAAATTCTCAATCATTCCAGAATTGTATACCAGAAAGATGACAGATTCCATAAAAAGTGAGGAACAATAAAACCGAAATTGTGCTGGCTTAAAAAATAGGTGACAATGTTCATTATGGTAGAATGTCATAGTAGAAAATTCATAGAAAAGCTTCATTATTTTTCATTGTCTGGCAGTGTAATAAGACCAGTTTTGTAATGTGGTGACCAGTTCTGGTTATCACAATACAAAAACAAAAAATTGATACTCTGTAAAGTATGCAGATAAGAGCCACAAAGATGATTAGGTGACTGGAGGCTAAAATTTACACGACGGTTACAGGAATTGGATTTTGTCTAATCTAAAGAAAAGAAAGAGTGTGGTTAGGGTTCAGGGATCCTACAAAGACAAGGGAATCAAAGTATTTCCCAAAGCACCAAGATAAGAAACAGTGGAAATTAACAAAGACAGAAGAAGTTTAGAACTAAGAAGAAATTTCCTAATGGTGGGAACAATTAACCAAAAAAGCCAATGCAGTTCTAGTCTGCATAAACCGAGGGATAGAATGAAGAAGTGTTAATAGTAATAGCACTTAGACTTATATACCACCTCAAAGAGCCTTTACAGACCTCTCTAAGTGGTTTACAGAGTCAGCATATTGTCCCCAACAATCTGGGTAATGATATTACCCACTTCAGAAGGATGGAATGTTGAATCAACCTTGAGCGTGTGAGATTTAAACTGCTGAACTTCAGCTAGCATTTTAACCACTGGACCACCTTGGCTCTCTAATACAACTTTATAATGCCTTGGTAAGGCCACATTTAGAGTACTGCATCCAGGTTTGGTTGCCACTATATTAAAAAGATGTTGAGGCTGTAGAAAGAGTTTAGAGAAGAGCAACAAAGATGATTAGGGGCTGGAGGCTAAAACATGTGAAGAATGGTTGCAGGAATTGGGTAAGTTTTGTTTAATGAAAAGAAGTTCTAGGGGAGACATGATATCAGTGTTCCAATATCTCAGGGGATGCCAAAAAGAATTGGGAGTCAAGCTATTCTCCAAAGCACTTGAAGGTAGAAAAAGAAATGAATGGTAACTTATCAAGGACAGAAGCAAAATTTCTAGGTTTCCTGTCTAAACAGGGTGTTGGACTAGATGACCTAGAAGGTCCCTTCCAACTGTAATAATAATCTAATCCAATCTGAATTTGCAAAGTCCCTTCCAATTCTGTTATTCTATTCTAAATCACATACATATTTTCCCTATAATGCTCCCAGTGTTTTCTTTACAACAGACCCATACTCAAGAAATACCAAGAGTTCCTAGCCTTAGAGTTTGCAGTCACAGAGATAAACAAAGATTTGGTTCTCCTCCCCAACCTCACATTTGGCTTCCACATTTGTGACAATGTTCGGATTGAGAGGACCATTTCTTTAATCAGCTTCTCCTTGCTCTTCACCTGGGGCCAAATGATTCCAGGTTATAAATGTGACAGACAGGACATTCTGCTCTCTATCATTGGAGGTGACCACCCCAGCATCTACAAGGTCCCACAGGTAAGGGGGATTCATTGTATATAGTATGGTGTGGACAAAGAACAGAAACAAATGCGGAAGTCAAGGGTGAAAATGATGTTGGTGAAGGGGATATCCTATAGTTGAATTCATTTTTAGATTTTATGTGTCAAGATACATATCCCCAACAGACCAATAATGACATAATTCTGAAATCCTGTACTTGCCAAGAATAATAAATTTCTGGTTTTCATAAAAGTTTAGCCAGCATGTCATTCAATTTATTGCCTCAATCACGTTAATTATTTCTTTTCTTTTGACATATCAAAACCAGACAAAATGTGTCACAAGCAGCTCTTCCTAGGAAGAGAAGATGCTTAAGCTTGTTAATTGAAGTAAGTCTGCCTGATTGTTAAGTTTTTAAAAAAGGCAGGTGAAATCACAATACTTTACTTTGCCTTTGAAAGAGGAATCTCCCTTTCTCCAGCTTGGTGTTGGCTTTGAGATCCCTCGGGAATACAGACCACTTTATCCTTCCTTCTTCCGGATTAATCCCAGTGACATTTCAGAGTATGTGGGTTTAGTTCAGCTGCTCCTGTATTTCCAGTGGAACTGGGTTGGGCTTGGGACCTCTGAAGATGACAGTGCAGAACATTTCATTTCAACTCTGATGCCAATGCTGAAGGAGAATGACATCTGCCTGGCCTTTACTGAAAGTTTGAACACTGAGGACGTAATCATTGCATTACAGAAATTCCTTTCCAAAATTGTATTTAAAGCTGAAGTCATCATTTTGTTTGGAGATTCCACTGATACTGTAACATTTTTGTCATTTTTGAAAGCTTCTGTAAAGCATGGAATGGTACAACTTCAAAATGTTTGGATCCTAACTTCTCACTGGAAATTTACTATGCAGGGAGACCCTTCTGAAAGTGTAAAGCCTTTGCATGGGGCTTTGCAGTTTAGGGAAAACTCTGGGGATGTTTCAGAATTCAGCCACTTCCTCCTGTCTTTATACCATTTGATCAAAGAAGGGGACACCATTCTCCTGGATTTGTGGGAAAAACTCTTTGGCTGCCATATCTCCAAACCAGGCAATGTCCTTCCAAAAGGGGGAGAACAATGTACAGGAAAGGAGAATTTACAGGATGTTCCAGATTTTATTTTTGAAATGAGCATGACAGGTGAAAGTTACAGTATCTATAATGCCATGTATGCAGTGGCACATGCATTGCATACAATTTACAACTCAAGAGCACAACCAGCTATGCTGAAGCTTGGAAAAAGGATCTCAAATGTGGAGCCATGGCAGGTAAATGCCCAGCCGGCAGTTTTTTAAAGCTGCCGGCTGAAATTCCCTACAGGGCGGGGGGGCAACGCTGAGCTAGCTCTTTTCAGAGCTCAGCACTTCCGGGTTCATTCGGAACCCGGAAGTTCGGCTTCTGGCAGCGCGCCAATGAGAGGGCGCTGCCGGCTTGCCCTGCCGGGTCCCGATCGCCCTATTTAAAGGTCGATCTGGAAGGGACCCCCCCCATTGCTTTTGCCAGCGAACGGCGGAGGAGCAACCAGACGTTGCTGCTCGCTCGATTGGACAACGTGGCGTTCCAGGCTTGTTGGCTCAGGGGCTTACAGGCCTCTGACTCTTCCTTTTTCTTTACTTGTTTAAATTGGGAACGAGAGGGTAGGGCAGCCTACTCTCTGGACGGGTGGGGGTGTAGAGTGTAGCGAGGCATAAGGGCCTCACTCGGTAGGCAATTTTGTGCAGTCAGAGGCCTTCGGCCTCTGATTCTTTAATTTATTAATTGGTCAAAGTAAATAAATTGTAAAATAAAAAATAAAATAAAATAAAAAATAGAACAATAAGAATAAAATTCATTTAGGATTTTGTTTGCATCGGGGATTAGCAACATCGCCTCTCCCCTTAGGGGGAGTTTAAACCCCCCACACACACACATCACCTTCCCAATCCCCCCCTGCTTTAGTTAATTGATTAATTATTTAATTAATATTTAATTTAATTAATATTTAATATTAATATTAATTTGGGACATTTTGTGGAGTTAATTCTCGATTAATTAATTATTTAATTAATATTTAATTAATAATTAATATTTAATTAAGTCTTTAATTGATTAGCTCAGCTAAATTAATTTAATTTTGTAAAAATAGAAAATAAAAATAAATGTCATTTTAGGAACGGGATTTTGTTTGCGTTGGGGGTTAGCGGGCAGGCCTCTCTCCCCCCCACTTAAGGGGAGTTTAAACCCCCCACACACGCACACACACACCACTTCCCCCCCTGTGCCCCCCCAAATTCTCCACGGGGGGGTTGTTTTACTAAGGTGGGCTGGTAAGGGCTAAAGGAAGATAAGCCTCTTGTTTTGGGACAAAGGGATTTGGGCACTTCGAAGCAAGGGTGGCCTTAGTGCAGGGTAGTGGGATCAAGTACTGCACCTAGTGGTGCAATCTGGTCCCAGGGCCCCCCCCTGTTCGGGTGTCTTGGCCTGGGTTGTGGGGGCATCCAGGTTTTTTCCCTGTTAACAGTGTCCCAGGGTTTCCTGAACCCCAAGACCTCCCTTCCGGGTGGCTGGGGGTGAGCAGGCCTGGTTTGGGCCTACGATCTTAACTTTACCCCTGGGATTTTAGAGGGATTGTCTGCATGGCTCCCAAGAGGCGTGCCCCTACCCAGGGTCCCTTCATTACGGGCTAGGGAGGCGGGGGAGATAGTTACTACCCCTCGTGCGCAACCCTCTTCTGTCAGCCATGTCACCCCAGGCCCTGAACCCATTATCTCGGCTCAATCTTTTTCCGCTTTACTAGATCGCCTGGACCGGATGGACGCCCGCTGGGAAGCCGCCTTCAGGACACACAGTGGATCCAGGCCCTCGGCAGCGTTGGGAGCCCCTCCTGCCAGCGGGGATGCGCAAGATCCAGCTCCGGACCAGAGCGACCCGAGGGTACAGGATGCCAGTACGGCGGCCGGGGCCCTTGGGGCCCCATTGGATGGCAGGGGTGAGTCAGTATCCATTGCACCCACACCGGTTGTACGGGGGTTATCCACCGTAACCCCCCCCCCGGTGGGGCCGGCCAGCATGGCTCCCCCTTTGGGGTCCAGCACGCCTACGGTATGCTCCCAAGTTTGGGGTGCAACCGTGCAACCGGCTTTGGTCCTGGCCGGGGTGCCAATGGTGAACATGGGGTCCACCGTGGGGGGGAGCCAGGGTAGTATTTCTAATACACAGTGGCTCCAACCATTGCCCGGATCTTCGGGGCCAACCGGGTCATCGCTCAACATGACTGGCAGTGGAGGGCCCCAGGTAGCTCCTGTTGGGGTAGCTGGGGCGGTGACAGTGCTGGGTTTTTCTTCCCTTGCGGCGGCCTTTTCTGTGGCAGGGACGGACAGTAACAGTGTGGCCACCTCGACCGACCCCATGGCTGCTGCCATGGGGGCGGTGCCTGTAGGCCTTCCATCAACCTCCTTGGGATATCATTTGCACCCCTCGATTAGGGATAAGATTTGGAGGGGAGAATATATCGACCTCTATACCCTGTTAAATAGGGAGGTTCCCAAGAAGGAGAGGGATGAGGAAGCTCAGACCGATCGGGCCAAAAAGGTCAAGGTCCCCAGAAGTTTCAGGTCTTGGCTGTACGCCTTTTTGACCTATGCCACTGTTATAATACAAAAGGAACTGGGTAGGGCTACGGCGCTACTTAAATACATCGACCTCATTGCCATGGCATACTTCGAGGTCAAGGGGGATGCCTGGCAGAACTACGATGAGGCATTCCGGATGAGGGTGGCTTTTGACCCTTCTCTCCCCTGGGATCGGGAAGTGCCCGACCTATGGTTTCAGGCGACCCGTAAGAGCAGGTCGGGTCAGCGGACCGATAGCGGTCATTTAATGGAGGAGGAGCCGGCTGCACCCCGCGCTGCTGCGGGGCAGGGTGTTTGAACCACCCAGCTTTGCTATGAGTACAGTGCCAAGGGCTCTTGTGCACACTCCTCTTGTAAGTTCCAGCATGCTTGCGGTAAGTGTGGGGGTTCCCATGCCACCCACATGTGCACATGTCTCGGTGGAAACAGGGACAAAAGTAAGCCAGCCGTTCCTGCGACGCAAGGGCCCCAGTCCGGTCAAGCTTGAGTGCTTGGCCGAACTCCTGCAAGGGTACCACCCGCTATCCTTTGGGGCTTTTATGAAGGCTTTAGTATCCCTTATCGTGGTCCACGTAAGGCCTTATGTCAAAGAATTTGAAGTCAGTTTTGGGTAATGACGATTTAGTTAGAGCTAAGATTAAGAAAGAGGTAGACAAAGTAAGGGTCCTGGGCCCCTTCCCCCCCGTGCCTAATAGGAGGGTCCCCCCCCGGGTGGTGCCCAAGAAAGCCCTAGGGGAATATCGGCCTATTCACCCCGGAAAAAGGTAACTCTCTAACAGCTTCAGGAGCTCACAGGGCTGCTTAACTTCGCATGCCGGGTAATTGCTCCCGGTAGGGCATTTTTACGCAGACTGTATTCCCCCATGCAGGGATTAAGCTTGCCCCATCATCGTGTGCAGCTCAATGCAGGGGCCAGAGAAGACTTGCGGGTATGGCAGACATTCCTGGCCTGATTTAACTGGATTTCCTTCTGGCAGCAAGATTTGCTTCTCCAAGCAGACTTGCCATTGCACTCTGATGCCTCGGGTTTCCTTGGCTTTGGGGTGATGCTAGGAGGAAGGTGGCGCCATTCACCATGGCCAGCTGAATGGGAGGCAGCAGGAATTTGTAGGGATCTTAGGGAGCCTGGCGGGGCTACAGAACCAGGGAGGCAGGAGGCAGATCAGGCCATTGGGCCGTCAATAGCTCCAAGCACCCGGGCTGCATACCGCAGGACAGGTAAGGAATTTTGCAGTTCAGGGCTAGCTAGGGTTACAGGCAGGCTTGGCCATACCAGTCGTAGGCTTCCCCGATAGGGACCCGGGTATTTGCCGTTTTAATTGTTTGGTTTGTTGTTTCAGCCGTTGCTGTTTTTCCGGCCCGTGGTTTGGCTTTTGGGCCGGCTGTTTTGCTGCTAGGTCTCCTGTCGGATCGCAGCTTTCCCTGGGCTCCAGGAGGGACGTCGTCTGGATGGGCCACAGGGGAATGCGCTGGGAGGGGCTCTGCCCCCTGTTTTCTGAGCAGTGTTGGTCCGGGAGAGCCCCCGAGTTGCTGGTGATTAATCTCGGGCGCAATGACCTCGGTGTTTTGAGTGGCTTGGCGGTGAGCATCCAGGCTCGCGAAGATCTGCAGGCCATCACCACTGCATATCCAGGTGCACGCATAGTGTGGTCTGAGATTCTCCCCAGACTGGTCTGGCGGAATGCTATTTCACCTAAAGCTGTGAACAAGGCCAGGTTAAGGGTCAACCAGGCCATTGGAAGGGTGGTGGGGGAGTTGGGGGGGTGTAGTGAAGCATCCCCTGATAAAATTTGGAACCCCCGGCTCTACCGGGCCGACGGCGTTCACCTCTCAGATGAGGGGAATGCCATTTTCCTGTCGGACCTGCAGAGGCGCCTCCAGGAACCAGTTTAGGAGGCTGGGTGGGGGTCGGGGGGGACAAAATTGAGATCTGACCCCCCCCCTCCGTGGCAGGTTGGGGGCGGAAATGGGCAATTAGAAGCAACTGTGCATGCTCCTTTCGGGCATTCTTTAAGGGTGATGGACCGCCTCTCTCCAGGAACTAGAGGTTTGAGCAACGTTGGGGATTGGAGAGAGGATGCCCATGGGAATCATCGGATCCAATCTCCCCCGGGGATTGGAGGGTGAATTCCTCCCACACGACGAAGGGGCGTGGTTTGATCCAGGTGAAGGTGTTACCTCCACCTGGTTCAGCAAGGAGTTCTTGCCCAATGTTGCCAAGGAATGTTATGGTAGGAATTTCCGCCCCGTTAGTTTGGCTCTGCAGGTCCTTAGTCTGTTTTGAATTAAATATTCAAAGTTACGTATTTAAATGTATTTAAAGTCATTTAAATTTATGATAATTAATAAATGACCCTTAATCCACAATATATGTCTCAGCGTCTTTACTCCGCCTCTGGGGGGCAATCTCTGCGACATTTTATCCAGTCCACCGATCAATAGAGAAGAAGCTTCTCGTATGCATTTCTTGAAATCATATCAAGGGAGATCATATCATGGCATCTCTGAACAGACTAAACCAGCAATTACTTAAAAAAACAATAATATTCATTAAATGTTTTGTTGAAAGAGGGGACAAAAGAAGAATAACCTATAAAGTACATGGTCCTGAAACATATTCAAAGCTCCTTGAGTATCATGAGGTGAGCAAGGAGGAGGTGTCATTTCAGATCAATATGATAATCTGGTTGCATTTTATTGTTGTAAGACATCCAGAGTCCTTCGGGTGTGGGCAGCATACAAATGCAAATAAAGAAACAGATAAACAAACAGATAAATAAATAAACAAACAAACAAACTGACAGGCAGATGGACAGGCAGAAAGACAGGCAAAGAAAAACAAACAAACAAAGAAATAAACAAGCTCTGTGAATTAATGGCCATAAGAGGCCTTTACAGGAGCAGCTCTGGCACAGCTGGTTAAGACACCAACTAGAGGGGAGAATATTCTAGATTTAGTTTTTACGAATGGGAATTGGGTTTCAGATGTCAAGGTGGGAGAAAATTTAGGATGCAGTGACCATCTATGTTTGTGGTTTGATGTAAAAACTAATTGTGAGCAATCCTATAATGCAACCAAAGTATTGGATTTCAGAAAAACAAATTTTAATGCAATGGGGGAATATTTAGAAAATGAATTAAAGGGGAGGGATAAAATGGCAGGAGCGAGCACCCAGTGGACTGTATTAAAAAAAGTCATCTTAAAAGCCACTGGACTGTATGTAAGACAAATAACTAAAGGTAAAAGGAAGAAGAAACCGCTATGGTTTAGCAATGATGTAAGGGCTATAGTCAATGAAAAAAAGGCTGCCTATAGGAGGTATAAAGAGTCTGGAAGTATAGCTGATAGGGATGTGTATAAAATGAGACAGAAGGAGGCGAAACAGATAATATATGCTGCTAAAGCCTCAAAAGAGGAAGAAATTGCCAAATCTGTAAAGAAGGGGGATAAAACCTTCTTCAGATATATTAGTGATAAGAAGAAGAAAAACTGCGGCATCACGAAACTTAGTACCGGGAATAATACATGCATTAATGGGAATAAGGAGATCGCTGACCATTTCAATAGCTACTTCTGTTCAGTTTTCTCAAAAGACACCGTACAAAATAGAGGGATATAGCATTGCTTCCAGCTGTACGGATTCAGCTCCAGTGATCTTAGAAGCCGATGTCTTAGAAGAACTTGAACGATTAAAGATAAATAAGGCAATGGGTCCAGATGGCATCCACCCCAGAGTTCTTAAAGAACTCAGATCTTAAAGAACTCAGGAAAAGGGGGGACATGATCGAAACATTTAAATATATTAAAGGGTTAAATAAGGTTCAGGAGGGAAGTGTTTTTAATAGGAAAGTGAACACAAGAACAAGGGGACACAATCTGAAGTTAGTAGGGGGAAAGATCAAAAGCAACATGAGAAAATATTATTTTACTGAAAGAGTAGTAGATCCTTGGAACAAACTTCCAGCAGACGTGGTAGATAAATCCACAGTAACTGAATTTAAACATGCCTGGGATAAACATATATCCATCCTAAGATAAAATACAGAAAATAGTATAAGGGCAGACTAGATGGACCATGAGGTCTTTTTCTGCCGTCAGACTTCTATGTTTCTATGTTTCTAAACAAACATGAAAGATGGTTCAACATGAGAGTTGAAATTCTAAAGGGTATATCTAAAGAATCTTCTCCGATTACCTTCGCATGTAACCTGAACATGTAAAAAGATGTTCAGCTCAATTCCTTTTAATCTTCTTTTATGTTTTTATGAATTAGCATCATGTGTGACTCCAATTGATATGTTTACTTCTTTGTTTCTTATAATGTGCTTAACAGAATTAAATAGAATAGGATATAGAATAGAACAGAATAGGAAATAGAATAGAATAGGAAATAGAATAGAATAGAATACTTTATTGGACTCTGTTGGACACAAAAGGATTTTGTCTTTGGTGCATATGCTCTCAGTGTACATAAAAGAAAAAGATACCTTTGTCAAGAATCATGAGGTACAACACTTAAAGATTGTCATAGGAGTCAAAAAAGCAATCAGGAAACAATATTAATAAAAGTCTTAAGAATAAAAGCAACAAGTTTTGGTCATACAGTCATAAGTAGGAGGAGATGCGTGATAGGAATGATGAGAAAAAAACTAAGTAATAGAAGTGCAGACTTAGTAAATAGTTTGACAGTGTTGAGGGAATTATTTATTTAGCAGTGATGGCGTTCGGGAAAAAACTGTTCTTGTGTCTAGTTGTCTTGCTGTGTGGTGCTCATTTTGAGGGTAGGAGTTGAAACAGCTCATGTCCATGATGCGAGGGGTCAGTAAATATTTTAACAGCCCTCCTTTTGACTCATGCAATATACAGGTCCTCAATGGAAGACAGATTGGCAGCAATTGTTTTTTTCTGCAATTCTGATTATCCTCTGAAGTCTGTGTTGGTCTTGTTGGGTTACAGAACCAAACCAGACACTTATAGAGGTGCAGATGACAGACTTAATGATTTCTTTGTAGAACTGGATCAGCAGCTCCTTCGGCAGTTTGAGCTTCCTGGGTTGGCATAGAAAAAAACATTCTTTATTGTGCTTTTTTGATGATGTTTTTGATGTTAAATGACCATTTTATGTCTTAAGATAGGATGGAACCTAGAAATTGGAAGGTCTCTACTGTTGATACTGTGTTTTCTAGTATTGTAAGAGGTGGTAGGATGGGAGGGTTTCTCCTAACGTCTACCACCATTTCTACGGTTTTCAGGTGTTCTGTTCCAGATTGTTCTGGTCACACCACAAGGTGCAAATGCTCTATAGTCATTCAGTTTCTTGATGGAATCTTATTTAGCAATGGGATGATAGTAGAGCATTTGAAATAGGAAGGAACATAGTACATCACTAGTGAATAAGGGAATTGGACACGACCTTGGAAGTCTTCTAGTCCAAACCCCTACTCAAGCAGAAAACTTTATACCATTTCAGATGAAAGTTTTCCAACTTCTACTTTAAAATCTCCAGTGATGGAGCACTCATAATGTCTGGGGGCAAGTTATTCATTTAAAATTGTCATTTTAAAAAAACTGGTGATGGGGAAGCCAAAATAAAAATACCCAGTGATAAACGGAATATTTTGTATTGTTGACAATTGAGTCAATGTTTACTATTTCTCCTGGTTCCTTGTATCTCAACCAATTGTAGCTTTTCAGTGTAGCTGTAGACTTGTGACAAAAATTATAAAACTCTATTCTATTCTATTCGACACTATCCTACTCTACCCTACCCTACTCTGTTTCTGCCATTCAGCTAATTGCTCCAATTTATGAAGATCTCTTTTCTTTCAGATTCTTGCCAATTTGAGAAATGTCCACTTCAACAACAGTGCTGGAGATGAAATCTCCTTCTCACAAATTGGAATGAGAACTGCTCGTTACGATATTGTCAACTGGGTTGTCCATCCCAATAAATCTTTAGTCCCTGTGAAAGTTGGGCAAAAGGATCCCAGGGCTGCCCCAGGCCAGGATTTCACCATTAACACTGATGGGATCATCTGGGTCTTAAAGGTGAGCTGTAAGGAAATGTTGTAAATTCAGGAAAACAATCACTCTCTCCTGGAGATGCTGAACATCCTTCTAAGGTAGAGGTCCTCAAATGTGCCAACTTTAAGATCTGTGGACATCAAACACCCAGAATTCTCCAACCGGCATAGCTAGAACACCTGTTCTAAGGTGAAAACAGGTATATAGATGCAGAAATTTGGAACTTGAAATTGGGTGAATTACTTGCATTTGAGGTTAACAAATTTGAGATCTAATTTATGAAACCTTTAGCAATGAGTGGGAATGAGAAGAACCAGGATGCTATTAGACCAGGCAGAGATTTCCACGGACCATAGCCATTCTTTTGGATGTTCATCATTCTTTGTTGTAGCAAAGTTGTAACTCAATGTAGCAAAACCTCCTTTGTATTCTGAGGTTCAAGAGTCAAATGTTAGTATCCATTGGTGAGTCAGCAGTGCCACTTGCCTGAATCTCCTAGGAGATTTTCATGGTTCCTGTTAGACCTTTGTGAATGATTTATAATTGATAACATTCTCAACAGAAAAAGAGGAATATGGAAATGAATAAATGTAGGATCTTCATTGCAGAGGCCACTTCTAACACTTCTTTTTTTCTCCTTTAGAAGGTGCCCTTTGCCAGGTGTGGCAAGAAGAGGTGCCATGCAGGAGAGAGGAGACATGTTCCAGAGGGCCAGCCCACTTGCTGCTACGAATGTGCCTCTTGTCCAGAAGGAACCATCTCAAATCAAACAGGTAGAGCACTTGTCATACACAGATCTTCTAGGATCTAGGACGGGGATTGGCAACCTTAAAAAGTCAAAGAGCCATTTGGCCCTATTTTCCAGAGAAAACAAAACATTCAGAGTCACAAAACCTGGGTGGGCATGGCCAACTTGACCTCATTTGACCTCACTCCCATCAATATACATCCCCCCAGCATACAAATCTAATAAATAATAACAATAAATAATAATAATACCTATGTTTTATGGGTCTGATCTCAATTTGAAAAAGTTATCTGTCTCTTTCTCTCTCTCCATCTCTTTTTCTCCCTCTCAACTTTCTTTCTCTCTTTCCCTCTTCCTGTCTTTCTCTATTTCTTTCTCTCTCCTATCCTCCCCACACACCACTCTCTCTCTCCCTCCCCCCCTCATCTCTCTCTTTCTCCCTTCTCTCTCTTTCTCCCCCTCTTAGTGTATGCTGAGTAACAATAACCAGTCCTGGTTTCTCCATCCCCTCTCCCTGGCTGGTTGTGGCATGTCCAGGGAGACCCTCCTCAAGGTGCAAAGGCAAACACAGAGGGTGAGTCGCTGCTCATTTAAGGAGAGGTTTTAGACATGGCTTTTCTCCTGCCCTAAGGATCCGGCCATTACCTTGCCATGTCCCATTCCATCCTGTCCCCCTCCACATCTTCGGCTTAGCAGGGAGCGTGTGACCACTACGAAACAAATATTGTCTTACGCACAAATGTGACATGAAGGTAGCTAAATTGCCTTGATATGCCCCCCCCCCCATCATGAGGGTAGAAATATTGGGAGGAGGGTCACCAGAGCAAAGGCACCCTTAGCCGCCTTGAGTCCTTCAGGATTGGGTGGCATAGAAGTTGAATGAATAAATAAGCCTTTGCTTCCTCCCACTTTGGGCTGGAGCTTATGTCCACCCTGCTTGGGCTGAAGAGCTGTGGGTTGGGGGGACAGGATGGGACATGGCAAGGTAATGGCCAGATCCTTAGAGCAGGAGAGAAGTCACATCCTTAAGCAAGCAGCAGCCCACTGCCTGCCCCCCACTGGCAACTTTGCTGCACTTGGTACTCATTTTGGGGTCTCCCCATGGATGTGCAGACTCCTGGCCACACCATAGCTACCCATGGAGTCACAAAAGGGACAGGAGAGTCGACGAAAAGGAAGCCTTTACAGGGATGACAATGTTCCTCATCCAGTGTCAGAGAATCAACCATGACCACATCTACATTCACACTGTTGCCCTTACTTTATCAGGAAAGGTGAGGGAGGAGAGGGTGAGGCCAGCCAATGATGGGACAGGGAGCAACAGCAGGGGCCCCAAAGAGCAGCATATCGCTCTGGAGCTACGGGTTGGTGATTCCTAGTCTAGGAAATCATTGAGTAAATAATTGATTTTGTTGTTTTTGTTGGGAATACACAACATCAATATGCTTTATTATCTGTCAGTTTATGGGTCTGCGTTGTCCTGTCCCAACAAAACATTTCTCTGCTCCTTAATAATTTAATTTTTCAGAGAGAGGCGGCATACAAATCATATACATACATACATGCATACATACATACATACATACATACATACATCTGTCCTGTCAGCATTTTCCATTTTCCTAACCTTAACCCTGTTGAGCATGAAGAAGTCAGGAAACTCAGGCAGTTCAAATGAATATAAAGGACTATTTAATATTTAATATTAAGTTCCATTCAATCTGAAGTACTAATTATAGAAGTGAATTGGCAGTGGATAAAAATCAGTGGAATTTGCATATTTCTTGTATTTAGTTTGTGGGTTAGCCAGAGCAAAAAAGGGGGGACAGTCATGTCAATTCGTAGAAAGGGACAATGACCATGACAGATGACGCTGAAATCCTTACACAAAAATTCTTATTTTCAGATGCAGCCCAGTGTGACCCCTGCCCAGAAGACAAGTATCCCAACAAGGAGAAGGAGCAATGCATTGCCAAGAAGATCCACTTCCTCAGCTATCAAGAGACCCTTGGATACATTTTGGCTTCTTTAGCTCTTTTCCTTTCTCTGATCACATCTGCAGTACTGATGGTTTTCCGTAAGCATCATGAAACACCAATAGTCAAGGCCAACAACCGAGATCTCACCTATATCCTCCTGGTCTCCCTCCTGCTCTGCTTCCTCTGCTCCTTCCTCTTCATTGGTCAACACAGGAAGCTCACTTGTCTATTCTGACAAACTGTCTTTGCCATTTTCTTTTCTCTTGCAGTTTCCTCTGTGCTGGCAAAAACAGTCATGGTGGTTCTGGCCTTCATGGCTACCAAACCAGGAAACAGGGCAAGGAAATTCTTAGGAAAACCACTGACTAATTCCATTATCTTAGCCTGTCCCCTGGTCCAAGCAGTTCTTTGTGCCATCTGGCTGATAACCTCTCCCCCATTTCCCAACTTGGACTTCCACTCCTTGGAAGGACAGACCATCTTGGAATGTCAGGAAGGCTCGGTTTCAATGTTTTACACAGTCCTAGCCTACCTGGGTTTTCTGGCCTTTGTGAGTTTTGTTATAGCCTTTCTGGCTAGGAAATTGCCTGATAGCTTTAACGAAGCCAAATTCATTACTTTTAGCATGCTGGTCTTTTGCAGTGTTTGGATCACTTTCCTCCCCACCTACCTGAGCACTAAAGGGAAGTCCATGGTGGCCGTAGAGGTCTTCTCCATCTTGGCCTCTGGCGCTGGTCTCTTGGTTTGCATATTTCCCCCCAAATGGTACATTATCCTACTGAGGCCCCAATTGAATTGCCGAGGTAATATAATGGGGCACAAAAAACTCTGATTTATGTCTTGAGTTTCTGTGGGTCTCCTGCTTGAGCAGAGGGCTGGACTAGATGGCCTCCAAGGTGCCATCCATCTTATGATTCTGTTTCAATTTCCTGCTTGAGTGTCAGAGCTTCACTTTCGGAAGATAGCCAACCCAAGCAGCTAACCTGCCCAACCAGCTAACCAACCCAACCAGCCAGCCATAGACCAATAGATATGGAATTCAAGTCTTCAATAAAACACAGCAGCAACAAGACGTCTTGCAAAAATATATTTACTTCTTATTTACACTACTAACTGTATTCCATCAATACACACACCACACTAGTATCTCACTATTATATCACTACAACTATCTCAATTACAGTAACTCACAGGAACCAACCAATCAATACAGCAATAAGCAACAGGAACTTCAGATCAGAGCATGGAGAACATAGCACACTCCCCAGAGATCAGAGAGTAGAGAGAACAGATTAGAGAACCGAGAGCAATACTAAAGCTCTTGCATATTTAAATATTTATCACCCAATCAGGTTGCTGCATTCTTAATTAACTCAGAATGACTTGGCATTCTCTACGTAGTCCTTTCTTCTGCATTGAGATATTACCTCAGGATATTGCTTAATCCTGACATTGACCAGGGGGTCAGACAACATGGCTTCTGAGATCCCCTCCAACTCTATTAGTCTGTTTCAGTCTCATGCTTGGGGGCGGGGGGGTTGGACTAGATGGGCTCTGAGATCCTCTCTAACTCTATGATTCTGTATCAGTCTCCTTTTGAGGAGTGGTTCAGACTAGAACTAGTGTGTGTGTGTGTGTGTGTGTGTGTGTGTGAGAGAGAGAGAGAGAGAGAGAGAGAGAGAGAGAGAGAGAGAAAGGCTTCTCTAGATGCCCCAGAGGGTCTCCAGATCTCTCTTGGAATCGGACCTCCTCCGTTCACAAATTAGCTTTTTAAGGATTTAGCATCTCTCAGGGGGAGGCGAACTGTCCCATTCTTTCCATCCCAAAATAGCTTTTTGTGAGGACTGCCCTGATTGGCTGGCGGCAAAGTGTCCCATGTTGCCAAAATGTCCCATCCCCCTGTCACACACACTACCTTTCCCTATCCTCCCATTCCCCCTCACCTAACTTTATGGCAGGTTGACATCGACACAAAGAGAAACAAGACTGAAGTGGTTTGATGGCAGATCTGACAGTTGGGTTTTCACGGTTTAAAGCCCTTCATGGCATTGGACCAGAATATCTCCGAGACCGCCTCCTGCCGCACGAATCCCAGCGACCGATTAGGTCCCACAGAGTGGGCCTTCTCCGGGTCCCGTCAACTAAACAATGTCGGTTGGCGGGCCCCAGGGGAAGAGCCTTCTCTGTGGCGGCACCGGCCCTCTGGAACCAACTCCCCCCGGAGATTAGAACTGCCCCTACTCTTCCTGCCTTCTGTAAACTCCTTAAAACCCACCTTTGCCATCAGGCATGGGGGAACTGAAACATCTTCCCCTGGGCATGTTTAATTTATATATGGTATGCTTGTGTCTATGTCTGTTAGTATATGGGGTCTTTTTAAATCTTTAAATTTTAAATTTATCAGATTATTTATGATTTGTTTCCACGTGTTGTGAGCCGCCCCGAGTCTTCGGAGAGGGGCGGCATACAAATCTAAGTAATAAATAAATAAATAAATAAACACTATCGGACTTTGCCGGGTGCCAGATAATAGTCCTAATAAAGGCTGGTGATCGGTCACTAGTTCAAAATGACGGCCATACAGGTAGTCGTGGAACCTACGGACTCCCGCTATCAAAGCCAACGCCTCCTTATCTATATGACCGTAGTTCCTCTCCGCCTTGGCTAAAGTGTGGGAAAAAAATGCCAGGGGGGCTTCAGTACCGTTTGGCAATCTGTGGCTCAAGACTGCGCCCACCCCATATTGTGAAGCGTCACATGTGAGCACTAAGGGCAACCCAGGTGAGTATTGTGCCAGAACATTGTTAGAGGTGAGTATTTCCTTGACCCCCTTGAACGCGACTTCCTCCCTTTCCCCCCAATGCCAATTAGAATGTTTATCCAGCAGCCGGTGTAAAGGTTCGGCTACCGATGCCTTATGCGGGATGAAGACCGCATAGAAATTCAGCAGTCCTAGGAAAGCCTGGAGTTCCACTTTGGACTGTGGTCTGGGGGCGTCCCTGATGGCTCGAGTCTTATCAGGGGTCGGGTGGATTCCCTGCCCATCCACCGTAAAGCCCAGGAACTCCACCTGGGGAACACCAAACACACACTTCTTGGCTTTCAGCTTCAGACCAGCGTCCCTGAACTTGGACAAGACCTTCCTCACCCGTGTCATTAATTCGTCTATGGAACTCCCTGACACCAGGACGTCATCAAAGTATAGCACCGTCCCATCCAGCCCATATAACAGCCGCTCCATCAAACCTTGGAAAATCCCTGGGGCAATGGAAACCCCGAATTGCAACCTATGGCATTTGAATACCCCCCGATGGGTTATAATGGACTGGGCCTCCGCTGTTGAGGAATCGACGGGGAGCTGCTGGTAAGCTTGAGAGAGATCAAGCTTTGCAAACACCCGACCCTCCCCCAGAGTGTGCAGTAACTGTTGCACCACAGGCAGGGGGTATGAATGGTGGGCCAATGCTCTGTTCACGGAACACTTGTAGTCCCCACACAATCTGATACCTCCATCCCCCTTGAATGCTATCACCACCGGGGTCTCCCACACCGCTTGATCTACTTGCTCCAAAACCCCCTGAGCAATCAGTCTGTCCAATTCAGCATCCACTTTCGGTCGGAGGGGAATAGGCACACGGCGGGCTTTTAAGCGCACCGCCGGAACTTGCGGATCCAAACTAAAAGAAATCGGGGTCCCCGTATAACACCCTAAATTGCCGTCAAAGACGGTTGGAAATTCCCGTGCCAATTTGTCAAAACCCGACTCCCCCTTAACTACATTTACCCCTATAACAGAGAGTCCAAGAGAAGTGAACCAGTCCAGTCCTAGTAGGTTTGCAAATGGTCCATCCACCACAATGAGTGGTAGTCTGCCGGCAAAAGATTTGAAGCGGACTGCAAAACGACCTTCGCCGAGAAGTGGAATCGGAGCTCCTTGGTAGTCCCTCAGGCTCAACGCGCAGGGCTGCAAGCGACTCTTGCTCATGGCCGGGAAACAGCGCTTCAGGGTGGCCCAAGAAACCAACGAATGAGCCGAGCCTGTGTCCACCTGCATGTGGCACCTTGAGCTGCCCAGTTGAACCACAACTGAAATTTTTTCGGCAGAATCGGATGTCTTCCTGACATAAGTAGGAGATGGATGAGGGCGGCTGTAAACGGCATTGCAGTCCTCCCTCCGACCCGGGAGAAATCTCCGTTGTCCCCGGGGGTTGAAGCTTTGGAACTCCCTCTGCTCTTTAAACGCGGTCGTAGGAGATCTGCGAGAGCGGCAGACCCTGGCAAGGTGGCCTTTAGCGCCACAGCGCCAACACGCCACGTCCCGGGATGGGCAACTGGATCTAAAATGACTATCCCCACATCCACAGCAAGG
This sequence comes from Erythrolamprus reginae, assembly GCF_031021105.1. Classification (NCBI taxonomy): domain Eukaryota; kingdom Metazoa; phylum Chordata; class Lepidosauria; order Squamata; family Dipsadidae; genus Erythrolamprus; species Erythrolamprus reginae. The sequence continues at coordinate 7,067,629 of NC_091950.1, read as the reverse complement.
CGACAGCGGGGGACGGGGGCGCCCAGCAGGCAGTTCTCGACCTCGATTTGCAGCCAACCTGCAAACTTCTTCTTCCTCCGCCCCCACAGTGCTCTCCACGTCTGGGGAAACTTTGGGCTTATCCACCACACTGGGTGCTTTTTGTGTGACATTTATGGAGGTATCCATCGTGGCCAATGACTGAGTAGATAACTCGAAAGCGCGAGCCTCTGCCAGCGCCGCCTGAAATGTCAAGTCCCGGATAGCCAGGAGACGCTGCTTGAGGCGACCATCCCGCACTCTGAAAACTAATCTGTCCAGTAGGTAGTCATTGAGATCCACAAACTCACAGTATAAAGCCGCTCGGCGGAGAGCAGCCACAAAGTCATTAATTGACTCCCCCTCGGCTTGGTTTCGCTGATAGAATTTATAACGCCGCACACACCGTGAAGGGGCAGGGGCATAATGGTCCTGTAGCGTCTTCAAAAAATCCTCCCAAGGCACATCATGGATGGAAACTGGGGCAAACAAGGCACGAGCTGTCTCGAACATGTCAGGGCCACAAAACCCCAGAAAATAGGACCTCTTTCTATCCCCTGAAATCTCCATGTATCCATTGGAGATCAGGAAGCAATCGAAACGGGCGACATAAGAGTCCCACGTCTCCCCTTGAGGATCAAAGGGGGCAAATGTTAATTGTACAGACATCCTGACTTACTGTCACAACTGTCAGTCTTCCGCGACAGGCTCACTTCCTCGTCGCCAGTGTAATAGAGGCCTCAGTAAACCAAACTGTTTATTACAGAATCATGCCAGGCATGGCAGGTACACGCTTAGAGAGAAAAACAGAATACAGGCTTATATAATAACGAGCTGCCTGAGGCAGCACCCAATCCACACAGAGAGAAACTTCCCGCTTACATTGTAACTAGGGACGGGCGGCCAATCAGTACCTTGGATAGGGACGTCTATCGCACGGCTCTAATCTGCGGCTGTAACTGAGCAGATACTGCAATGCCAGTAAAACTAGCACACTTCCAGAGGAAAGGAAAAGGGAACTGCTGGCATGGTTGCCAAATAAAAGGAGTTTTTATGCATATGCTCTGGGAATGTGCTGAAGTTCAAAAATTTTGGAAGGAAGTACAGAATGAAATTAACAATATGCTAAACATTATTTGGATAATCACGAAAGAATCAGCAACACTAATTAAACATGGGGAATTACGAGAATTTAAAGAAATCAAAACAGCAGCTTTGGAAAGCGCTCAAGCAGTAGTGGTACTAGGGTGGAAGGATAGCAATAAATGGACAATCCAGAATTGGTACTGGTATATGGTGGACCCCATCCACTTCGAAATTATGGAAATAAGATTAAATAACTTTGATGAAAATAAATTGGAGAAGCTAATGGCACGATGGAATAAGGTGAAAGATTATATCTTAAGTAGAATATATGACGACAATGTGAAAAATAAACTCCAATCACTTTTTGTATGTAAAGAAATGTAAACCGGAGCCAAGGAAGAAATTGAAATTTACAGTAAATAATTTAACCCCCTAAATGATGGAGGGGTTATTGGTGTTGGGCACTTTTTCTTTAAGATTTTTTTGTTTGTTTGTTGTGATAAAAATTTAATTAAATTTTTTTTTTTTTTTAAAAAAGTGTTTCAATTAACAGCAAGAAATGAATCAATCTCCAAATCTTGGCCATCTTCTAAGTTCCAATTTATTAACAGAGACATGTTGGCTACAAACTGTAGGCAACCTGATACTAACTTTTCCTACATTTCTCCACCCAGGTTCAGGTTCATCCCTCGTCCCCACACCCACAAGTTCATCACATGGACCACTTCAGTTCTCTCAATGTCCAAGAGTCTTCCCTGTAGCAGCTCCAAACCTCTGGAACCAATTGCCCCCAGAGATTTGCACTGCCCCCACTCTCCTGGCCTTCCAGAAGACTTTAAAAACTTTGCTAGCTGGCCTGGGGCCATTGAGCTCTTACACTCTGTTCCCGCCATTAACATGACTGTGACATGAATGAATGTGGTTATATGGTTTTATGACTTGGGGGTTTTAGAGAAGTTTTATAATTTGGCTTTAGAATTGTTTCTTTGCATTGTTTTTATATGTTGTCAACTGCCCTGAGTCTTTGGAGAAGTGTGGCATATAAATAAATAAAAATAAATAAATGTTCCTTCTCAACCACCCCTTCCCAATTCCCACAGTAGTATTCTATTCCTACTCAAAACTATGGTTTCGGCCTCACAGGTGCCCCCCCCCCAAGACAAAAGCATGTCCTGCAAAAGGAGAGAACAAAAGAACCTAGAGGGTTAATATCATCTTTAACCCCTTTAACCCCTTCCCTCCCCCTAGGGGGATCTTTTGGTGTGTTTGGGTATTTTTCATGGAACTGTTTAATTAGTTCCTCAGCTTTCAATTCCAACATTTAACCTAAGTGGCCTCAGACAAAGGGTATCCTTTCCAATGAATTAAATATTGCAACTGACCTCTAAATATATGGGAGTATATTTATGAGCTGTTTGCGGGGGCATTGTATCAACGCACTGGGAAATGGCACCCACGGCTGCATAGAATAGAGCACCCTTGAGGAAACTGCAAAGAAACTGTGAAGGAAGAATAGAAGATACAGAGAGTTTGGAAAAAGGAGGAGTGGGGAAGGGAGCTGTGCTGCTGAAATTGAGTGGAGCTGCTGCCGAGACAAGCTGGGCCGAATTGAGAGCAGAGAACAGATCCCTGATGCTGATGAAATTACCCAAATGGCAGTAAAGGGAGATATTGTGGTTATGGGTGATTTCAACATGCCTGATGTTGACTGGAATATCCCCAGTGCCCTTACATGCAAAAGTAAGAATATAGTAGAGGCCTTTACAGGAGCAGCTCTGGCACAGCTGGTTAAGACACCAACTAGAGGGGAGAATATTCTAGATTTAGTTTTTACGAATGGGAATTGGGTTTCAGATGTCAAGGTGGGAGAAAATTTAGGATGCAGTGACCATCTATGTTTGTGGTTTGATGTAAAAACTAATTGTGAGCAATCCTATAATGCAACCAAAGTATTGGATTTCAGAAAAACAAATTTTAATGCAATGGGGGAATATTTAGAAAATGAATTAAAGGGGAGGGATAAAATGGCAGGAGCGAGCACCCAGTGGACTGTATTAAAAAAGGCCATCTTAAAAGCCACTGGACTGTATGTAAGACAAATAACTAAAGGTAAAAGGAAGAAGAAACCGCTATGGTTTAGCAATGATGTAAGGGCTATAGTCAATGAAAAAAAGGTTGCCTATAGGAGGTATAAAGAGTCTGGAAGTATAGCTGATAGGGAGGTGTATAAAATGAGACAGAAGGAGGCGAAACAGATAATATATGCTGCTAAAGCCTCAAAAGAGGAAGAAATTGCCAAATCTGTAAAGAAGGGGGATAAAACCTTCTTCAGATATATTAGTGATAAGAAGAAGAAAAACTGCGGCATCACGAAACTTAGTACCGGGAATAATACATGCATTAATGGGAATAAGGAGATCGCTGACCATTTCAATAGCTACTTCTGTTCAGTTTTCTCAAAAGACACCGTACAAAATAATACTATAGAGGGATATAGCATTGCTTCCAGCTGTACGGATTCAGCTCCAGTGATCTTAGAAGCCGATGTCTTAGAAGAACTTGAACGATTAAAGATAAATAAGGCAATGGGTCCAGATGGCATCCACCCCAGAGTTCTTAAAGAACTCAGATCTGTCATTACTACCCCCCTGACTGATTTGTTTAACCAATCCTTGTTAACAGGAGAAGTTCCTGAGGATTGGAGAATGGCCAGTGTTGTGCCTATTCACAAGAAGGGCAGTAGAGAAGAAGCTGGTAACTACAGGCCAGTTAGCTTGACATCAGTTGTAGTTAAAATGATGGAGACTCTACTCAAAAAGAGGATAAATCAGCACCTAAAAAACAATAACTTATTGGACCCAAATCAGCATGGCTTTACTGAAGGCAAATCATGTCAGACTAATCTCATTGATTTCTTTGACTATGTCACAAAGGTGTTGGATGAAGGTGGTGCTGTGGATATTGCCTACCTGGACTTCAGCAAAGCCTTTGATATGGTTCCACATAAAGAGCTGATAGATAAATTAGTAAAGATTGGACTTAATCCCTGGATAGTTCAATGGATTTGCAGCTGGCTGAAGCATAGACATCAGAGAGTTATTGTTAATGGCGAGTATTCTGAGCAGAGTCAGGTTACAAGCGGTGTGCCACAAGGGTCTGTTCTGGGTCCTATTCTTTTTAATATGTTTGTGAGTGACATAGGGGAAGGTTTGGTAGGGAAAGTTTGCCTATTTGCCGATGACTCTAAAGTGTGGAATAGGGTTGATATTCCTGGAGGGGTCTGTAATATGGTAAATGATTTAGCTTTACTAGATAAATGGTCAAAGCAATGGAAACTGCAGTTTAATGTTTCCAAATGTAAAATAATGCACTTGGGGAAAAGGAATCCTCAATCTGAGTATTGTATTGGCAGTTCTGTGTTAGCAAATACTTCAAAAGAAAAGGATTTAGGGGTAATGATTTCTGACAGTCTCAAAATGGGTGAACAGTGCAGTCAGGCGGTAGGGAAAGCAAGTAGGATGCTTGGCTGCATAGCTAGAGGTATAACAAGCAGGAAGAGGGAGATTATGATCCCGCTATATAGAATGCTGGTGAGACCACATTTGGAATACTGTGTTCAGTTCTGGAGACCTCACCTACAAAAAGATATTGACAAAATTGAACGGGTCCAAAGACGGCTACAAGAATGGTGGAAGGTCTTAAGCATAAAACGTATCAGGAAAGACTTAATGAACTCAATCTGTATAGTCTGGAGGACAGAAGGAAAAGGGGGGACATGATCGAAACATTTAAATATATTAAAGGGTTAAATAAGGTTCAGGAGGGAAGTGTTTTTAATAGGAAAGTGAACACAAGAACAAGGGGACACAATCTGAAGTTAGTTGGGGGAAAGATCAAAAGCAACATGAGAAAATATTATTTTACTGAAAGAGTAGTAGATCCTTGGAACAAACTTCCAGCAGACGTGGTAGATAAATCCACAGTAACTGAATTTAAACATGCCTGGGATAAACATATATCCATCCTAAGATAAAATACAGAAAATAGTATAAGGGCAGACTAGATGGATCATGAGGTCTTTTTCTGCCGTCAGACTTCTATGTTTCTATGTTTCTATGCTGACGAGTGGAATGGTCGGCATTCAGTCGTCACCTGGCTGTGCTCAGCATTCAGAGCCGGTGACTGAGGGACAAGAGCAGCAGTGGTGTCATCGGGAATGGGATTGCGCATGAGTTAAGGCTAGACGCGTCTCATTTTCGAGTGCTAATTATGATATATTAAATAAAGGTGAAATTCCTCCTTAAAACATCATAAATCCTTCTTGAAGGCAAGCAGAGGAGTAAAGCATTCTCAGGAGATCAAAGAGAATCTAATATCTGAATTTCTAAGGAAGACAGGACTTCTTTCGCTATTACGAGTGAGTACAATCAATCTTAATAAAATGGCTGAAGGGTCTGAACCTAGTCTTGGCAAAATCGAGATGAAGCTGGATCAGCTATTACAAATTGTTTCAGGCTTTGAACAGAGGTTTCATAAAGTGGAATCGGCTTTGGGAAATCTTTCTTTACACTTTAAAACAGTTAAGAGGGAAGGAGAGGTGGAAGAAAAAATTCAAAGTTTGGAAAAACAAGGTAAAATTCAGGATGAGACTTTTAAACAATTGAATTACAGAATTGCTAATTTGGAATATCGCCAAAGGCGAAGGAATTTACGTACAAATCTAATAAATAATAATAATAATAATAATAATAATAATAACAACAACAACAACAACAATAATAGCAACAACAACAACAATAACATTATTATTATTATTATTATTACTACTACTACTACTATTATTACTATTATTGTTGTTGTTGTTATTATTATTGCTATTATTATTATTATTTTATTTATTTATTTATTTATTACTGATTCATTTATTTTTTTCTTATGAATTTTTCTTATGAATTATTGTTTAACACAAAATAAGATGAAAAAATAAAGACATTTGATAACAGTGGAACGTTTTTGTAAGAGCTTTTCTTGTGGAAAACCTGATGCGGCCCAGCCTCACCCAGCCTCTACCTCCAGCGACCCCCGGGTAAATTGAGTTTGAGACCTCTTCCCATGTGACCCTCCCAAATTTTGAGTCTGTGGTCAGGTTGGGAGAGGGAAGGAAACACGTGGGAGACAGCAGCATCAGAAGACTCCCGGGGTCTTGTCTCTGCTGTGGATGGGCTTGCATGGTGACAGCGGAAGCAGGATGTTTCCTCTTCCCTGCTGAAGAAAAGGGTTTTGCCACAGCATGCTGAATAAAGCAGCATTGTACATTTTTAATTTTTTAAAATGAAAAATGCGAGCACATCTCCCATGCTCCCCTATCCCTCACCCTAAGTTTCAGATTGAGGCTATGGGCTCCCCAATTAAGGGTGGGGCTGACTACCAGGCCACTTCTACCCAGTGACATGACCATCAAGCCACTCCTACAAAAGCAAGCCATGCCCACAGAATGATAGCAAAAAATTTTGGAATCTATCCTTGAGCTCAAGAAACTTTATTTAGAAAAGAAATAATGGTGATACCAAACTAATGTTAATATAGGTAGATAATATATTTTAACCAAACATAACCAAGCTTATTAGAAGTCAAATGAATAATGAATAAATGAACATTAACTCAGGATAAAACAAGAATTGGAATAAGAAGAATGTGTTTCCTCAGAATATAAGAAATGATTTAATTTAGGCAGGAAAGTTGTATTTGAGTCTATAAAAAGAATAATTTGGAACTGCTAATAATGAGCATGTTATTGCCAAAGTCTGTAAAATACTGTTGAAACACAATCTGGAAAACAATTGCATTAAACAATGTATGGTTTATTGGGCAAGGAACTTTGAATATAACAATTGTCAAGAAATGGGAAAATAGGCAGATGAATGGTTTAATATTTTATTGATTATAATTTGATTAGAAAATATTCATAAAGTGATGTACTGCTGATATATAACACATGATAAACTATGAAAGATATATATATATATATATATATATATATATATATATATATATGTATGTATGTATGTATGTATGTATGTATATGTATATATATATATATATATATATATATATATATATATATATATATATATATATATATATATATATATATATATATATATATATATATATATAAGTGTTTTAGATTTGGAATAAAAGAGAAATGGGACAAGATCCATGGAGTTCTGGTTTAACCCTGCTGTTCTGTTTCGGGTCTATTTGACCCGAAGCCAAGTTTGAGTCCTTGTAAAAAAATTTCCCTGCATATCTGAAACTTGAAATTTCATGACTATTCATCATTTCAGGGGTTCTCTCTATGAGAATTTTTTTTGGGGGGGGGGTGGGGGGCTTAGTTTTTGCTGGGCAAAAAAAGTTAAAAATCTTCTGTTCCCGGGTCACCCTGACCCGGACCGAAAACTCTTCATTTGCAGTGCTTATGTTTGGTCTTTTTGAAAGCTTTTTTCACTTGGAAAGTAGTCTGAACATTTCTGCACACAATGATATGAAAATTGAAATGAAAAAAGTAAATCTTATTGCTTTATTTTGCTGATATAATGCACGCCCCCCCCCCCGTTTTTGTGAAAGTTTTTTCAATTTATGGATAGTTTTGCTTGCAAAATGCATTCTATTTTACTGAAGTTGGTGTGGGATTGGTAGCTTGAACATTTCTGAATATAAGAAAAATATAAAGGAACTGAAAAAAACGATTCTTACTGGTTTTTTAACATCAGAAATAAGGCCTTCCCCCCCCCCTCAGCTGCTTGCAACCATTTTCACTTTTTATTTTTTTATGCTCCAAATCCGAAATATTCTTTAAAATCTTAGGCATTCATTTACTCAATTCAACAATGCTGATCATCAAAAAAATATTTGTGGGGGTGGGGGAAAAAATTTTTTTCTGGGCAAAAAAAAAGTCATGTTTAGTCTGTTCGGGTCATATAGACCCGGACCAAAATGATTTTTTTTAGGTACTTGAATTTGGTCTTTTTGAAAACTTTTTCAACTGGAAAACTAGTTTGAACATTTATGAACATAATGATATGAAAATTGAACTGGAAAAATTGAGACTTATATTTTTATTTTGATCAAAAAGCCCCTCCCCCCATCCTTTCTGAATTTCGTGTCAATTTCTATTTTTTAAGGCTACAAATCCCCAAAGAATTTTCCCCCCAAAAGGTTTGATATACTAAATTGAACATTTATGAATATAAGAAAAATATAAATGAACTGGCAAAAATGGTTCTTATTGGTTTATTTTTGCCACAAAAGGGCCACCCCCCCCCCCCTCGGCCTTGCTGTGTGCCATTATTGTCACTTTTTATACATATTTGGCTAGAAATATTTGGAATATCCTTTTGAAAATCAACCACATTGTAGCCAGAGAACTAATTTTATGAAACAAATCCATTTTACTAAAAAAAAGTATGTAAGTTTGAAATTAACAGCATAATTTTTATATAAATTGAAATAATTGAACATGGGGGGAGGCATACATTTATGTGCAAAATAAACCAATATGCATCAATTTTTCCAGTTCAATTTTCATATCATTATGTTCAGAAATGTTCAAGATACCAATTCCACACCAACTTTAGTAAAATAGAATGTATTTTGCTAGCAAAACTATCCATAAAGTGAAGACTATTTAAAAAAAACGGGGGGGGGCGTGCATTTCATCAACAAAATAAACCAATATGCATCAATTTTTCCAGTTCAATTTTCATATCATTATGTTCAGAAATGTTCAAGCTAATACCACACCAACTTTAGTAAAATATAATGTATTTTGCAGGCATAATTATCAATAAACCTAAAAAATATTCACAAAAACGGGAGGGGGCATATTTATGTGCAAAATAAACCAATAAGGATTAATTTCTTCAGTTCAATTTTCATATCATTGTGTGCAGAAATGTTCAGACTACTTTCCAAGTGAAAAAAGTATTCAAATTGACCAAACATAAGCACTGCAAATGAAGAGTTTTCGGTCCGGGTCAGGGTGACCTGGGAACAGAAGATTTGTTACTTTTCTTAAACAGAACAGCAGGGTTAAAGGTCATAACCAACACTTTGAATTGTGACCGGAAACTGATCGGCAACCAATGCAGACTGCGGAGTGATGGTGAAACATGGGCATACCTAGGTAAGCCCATGACTGCTCTCGCAGCTGCATTCTGCACGATCTGAAGTTTCCGAACACTTTTCAGAGGTAGCCCCATGTAGAGAGCATTACAGTAGTCGAACAGTAGTGTTATCCCCCAGAATGTCACGTTGGATCGTTTTCCTGGCAAACTATAATTACACCTTGTCCTACAAACCCGGGCGCCATATAGCTCATGCAGATGCCCTCAGTAGGTGCCCCTTGGCCGATGTACTAATTGACCCCGCACCTGCATGCTCAGTTTTCACCCTCTCCGAAGGGGCTCTCATGCTGTCTGCATCCGATGTGGCATGGGAAACAGGGCGGGATTTCACCTTATCCCAGGTAAGGCAATGGGTGTTGAGGGGGTGGCCAGTTTCTGCCCCAGCCGAAGAATATGTTCCCTTCCTCAGATGTTGGACTGAATTCTCCGTGGAAAAGGGTATTCTGCTAAGGGGGTGTAGGGTAGTGATTCCGGGTAAACTGCGCAGCCAGGTGTTGGCACTTCTGCATGATAGCCACCCAGGTATCGTGCGCATGAAAAGCCTGGCTCGGGATTATGTGTGGTGGCCGGGGTTGGATAGGGAGGTGGAACAAAGGGTGGCGGCGTGCAGAATATGCCAGGAGAACCGGCCATTTCCTCCCCGGGCCGAGCCGCTGGCAAAAACAATGAAGTTGGCTAGTGGTTTTCCTAAGAATTTCCTTGATTTGTTCCCTGGTTTGGTGGCCATGAAGGCCAAAACCACCATAACAGTTTTTGCCAAAACAGAATAAACTGCAATGGAAAAGAGAATGGCAAAGGTAGATTGTCGAAGGAGACATGAGAATTTACCAGGTCGACCAATGAAGAAGAAGGAGCAGAGAAAGCAGAGCAGGATGGAGGTTAGGAGGATGTAGGTAAGATCTCTGTTATTGGCTTTGACAATTGGTGTGTCATGATGTTTAAAGAAAATCACCAGGACAGCACTTGTGATTAGTGAAAGGAAAAGAGATAAAAAAGTTAAAGTGCATCCCAGGGTCTCTTGATAGGCAAGGAAGTGGAGCTTCTTGGCAATGCAGTGGTCCTTGTCTTTGTTGGGATATTGATCTTTGGGGCAAATATCACATTGGACTGCATCTGAAATTAGGAATATTTATGTAAAGATTGCAGGGAATTCTGCCATGAGCATTCTGCCTCCCCAAAGTTCACATGACATGTCCTTTGATTCCTCTGGCCAACCCACAAAAATGGTGATAGTCTTTCTCATGGGATTTCACAATTGGTATGGTTAGTAGGGGAACCATGTATTCTGTCCTAAAACTATCCTGTATCAAATTATTGAGCAGAAAAGAGGTTTGTCCAGGCAAGACAGCTCAGATCTATAAACTCACAGTTTCTGATAAAAAGTATGAATAATCTGATGTATTCCAAACAGAAAATGACAAAATTAGCATCTTTATCTACTCAATGACTCCCTTGATCCTGGAAGAACTGCATTTGTAACGTGCTCTACCTGTCTGATTTGAAATGGTGCCTTCTGGACAAGGGGCACATTGGTAGCAGCACACTGGTTCTCCCTTGGGAACTCTTCTTCTCTCTCCTGCCTGGCACCTCTTCTTACCACACCTGGCAAAGGGCACCTTCTAAAACAAAAAAAAAGGGAAGTGTTTGAGTTGGCCCAAGCAATAAACACTCCTCATTTATTCATTTCCAATTCCTATTTTCCTATTGAGAATGTTCTCATAAGAAATTTGTCAAGGTAATTTAAAAGCTGATCAGCTGATGCAATGAGGGGAATGAGTTAGCAAGGTTTCTTGCTGTTATCCCTTTAAGAGCCCGTGTAATAAGATGAGCATCTGCTAGCATGTTTGTTTGTTGAGTTTCTTCCCTGCTGCAATTGCTATTTGTTTAGATACTGTAGTGTGTGTATGTATAGTATTCTTACTGTAGATAAAAAACAATATTTGATGCAAACCACTGTTGACTTTACTTGCTCCTGGGTGATAGACCTGTGCACACTCTGACAAAATTATTCACCAAAGTGTAACAGGAATCAGGAAAAGGTAATGGGAGAATCTGGCAACTAGCACTAGTAACTCACCAATGGATGCTAATATTTGAACCTTGAACTCCGGAGTGCAAAGTGCTACATTGTGCTACAACTTCCAAAACAAAGAATGGTGAAGATTCAACTGAACAGGAATGGTCCATGGAAATTTCTGCCTGATCTAATAACATCCTGGTGTTCTTCCTATACTGGCTGGAGAATTCTGGGAGTTGAAGTCCACAAGTCTTAAAGTTGCCAGGTTTGAGGACTTCAGCCTTAGAAAGATGTTCAACATCCCTAGGAAAGAGTGATTCTTTTCCTGAATTTACAACACTTCGTTCCTGCTCACCTTTGAGGCCCAGATGATTCCATCAGAATTAATGGTGAAATCCTGGACTGGGATAGCTCTGGGATCCTTTTCTCCAACTTTCACAGGGACTAAAGATTTATTGGGGTGGACAACCCAGTTGACGATATCATAACGAACAGTTCTCAGTCCATTTTGTGAGAAGGAGACTTCATCTCCAGCACTATTGTTGAAGTGGACATTTCTCAAATTTGCAAGAATCTAAAAGAAAAGTGATCTTCAGAAATTGGAGCAATTAATGAAATGCCGAAATGAGATATCATGGTTTCTATCATTTTTGGGACAGCTGTCATCTTAGGAGACAATGGTACATCTAAAAAATTAAAGTTGGTCCCTTGGTTGAGATATGAGCAACTGGGAGAAATAATTTGACTCAATTGTCAACAACACTTGTCGCCTGAGCTAGACGCACCAAGGGAAAGCTCTCCCATATGAAGAAGAAAAAATAAAAGTTAACCCTTAACTACCCTCTCTAGCTTACCAAAAGTGGATTGAGAGGAGAGTGAACTGAACAAGCTGTTGGAAAACTTTACCAGAAGGAGTTAAAAGTTGAAGCAAATAACTCTTTTTAACGCGGTTGGGTGAAGAAGTGAGAACAAAGGGAAGATTGCGTCTGCTGTGGAGCTGGAGGGGAAGATGGATTCGCTGCTAAAAGGTTTTGCTGATATGGGCAAATTGCTCCAAGAGATGAAAAAAGATTTATCGGCACTGGGAACTGGAATGGCGGAACTGAAACAACAAACCAAAACTCAAGATCAAAGGATTGGAAAGCTGGAAGCGGGGAAATCTCGCCAGGAAATTCGCATCATAAATCTTGAAGATAGACAGCGTCGAGCTAACATATGCTTGAGAGGCTTCCCCAAAGATTTGGGGGGGGGGCAAACAACTCATTCAAGAAATCCTCCAGTGGTTTATCGAGAACAAAGTTACATGTGAGTTGCAAGAATTTGAAAGAGCACATTGGGCTTTTGGACCTCGTAAGGGTGATTCCAAAGACATTGTTATTAGATTTGCTTCAGAAAGAAGAGCTGCAGAGATTTTTAAAGAACTGAAACAGATTTTAAACTTACGTTACAAAGCTTTCCCAATACGTGTTTTAAAAGATTTATCTGCCGAGACTCTCAAGATGAGAAATCAGATGAGAGAGGTCTCTTCTCAGCTGTATGAAAATGGAATCAAATTTTCTTGGAGATACCCTGCCACCATCATTGTGTTTAAAGATACCAAGTTTTTTCAGGCAAGGTCATTAGAAGAAGGAAGAAAGTTGCTTTTCCAATTGGGATTAAATCCAGAGGGAGCAATTCAGAGCCAGGCATCGATCGACCGGCCAGATGTAGCAGAACCGTTTCGCGATCCAGAACAAAGCAAAGAGGAGAAAATTGCCGAGCTACAAAGAGAGTTGGCTTCACTTCAATCGGAGAAGCGAGATGAGCCAAGAATCACCCGACAAAAGAAAAAAATAATAAACTGAACTGAGTTGACGTGCTAATATGGTATTAAGTTTTTCAACTAATTAACCTTTTTTCTGTACTTCTGTACTTCTTGTTGGGGGTTCATGCTAGTTAACAAGGGGAGAGGAGGGAAGGAGGGGGGAATCTTTTATTGTCCTGTAAAATGGGGAAGAAGGGAGGGCTTTCAGAGGGAACGTAGATCTAGGAGTGCCTCTCAGTAACGGAAGGTTTTTTTCGTTGCCTTCCCCTGGGGGGGGAGGTCAGGTTAGAGGCACCAGGGTGTGGATTCATTGGAAAAATAAACAATTCTCCGGCAGGCTCTGTTTTGTTGAAAGAGGAAATGCATTTAGTTTATGTAAATGGGTGATTTAGGCCTTCTATCTCTCAATGTAAATGGTCTTTCATCACAGAAAAAGCGATGTAGAATCATGAAGCTGGCTAAAGACTGTAAGGCAGATATTTTATTCCTTTCAGAGACTCATAAGGGAAGGGAAAAAAACAGACAGATTAGTAAGAAATATAGAGTGGGAAAAAGTTTATGAGTCAAAAGGAACGAACAAAGCAAAAGGCGTAGCTATTTTGGTTCACAGAAGAGTGGATTTTCAGTTAAGCAATATTAAGAGGGACAATGATGGCAGAATGTTATTTATTAAGGGGAAAATAAGAAATAATTTAGTAACTTTAGCGGTCATTTATGCCCCTAACGTAAATGCAAAACAATTCATAATAAATGTAAAACGGAAATTAGATAACTTTGCGGAAGGTATAGTGATTTTAGCAGGTGACTTTAATTTGGAATTAACAACAGGGAAGGGGGGAAAGAAAAAGTTACATCTAAATAAAATTAATATGATGGACCTTCATCAAAACGTAGTTAATAGAGATACTTTCTACTCTGCAAGACATAATAAATTTAGCTGTATAGATTATATGTTAATTAATAAAACAGATAAGGTAAAGTTGAAGAAAGCAGAAGTGAAAGCTATCTGGCTATCAGATCATGCTCCTTTGTCAGCTGTGTTAGAAATAGAGGTTTGTAATAAACAAAGAATTTGGAGGTATAACCCCATTGTCTCAGCAAATGAGGAGAGTAGAATTAAATTACAAAAGGAACTCAATTGATTCTTTAGTATTAATGCAACAGGCGAGATTAAAGAAACAATAGTTTGGGATACACATAAAGCAGTGATGAGGGGTAATTGCATTAGTACGGAAGCTTTCCTTAGGAAATCCTGGAATGTTAAGAGAAATAACTTATTAAAAGAGATAGACTTAATCCAAGAAACCTTAAAAATTACAAGAAACAGAGAATGGAATTTATTATTATCATTTAAGAAAAAGCAATTACAATTACTTGATGAGGAAAATTGGAATAAAATGAAGATGATTATGAAACATAGAATTAGAAGTTGGAACAATAAATCAATGAAGCAAATGGTACACTATTTGAAAAAAAGAAAAGAGAAATCTTATATCTCTGCTTTAAAAGATAAGGATGGTCTAATAAAACGTAATACTGTAGAAATGGAAAAAATAATGAGAGATTTTTATGGGGAATTATATAAAAAAGAGTATGTTGTTTCACAAACTTCAGAGGTTAAAAAGCAATTAAAGGAAGAGGACAGTCAAATGTTAAATGCAAAAATTACAAGTGAGGAGCTATCTAGAGTTATTAAGGGATTGAAACCTGCTAAAGCTCCAGGTCCAGATGGTTTTACAGCTGAATATTATAAAGTGTATATGAATGAATTACTACCATATATGGAGAAATTGTTTAATAATGTAATGGAGACTTTTGAAACTCCACAGACGTGGAAAATGTCAGAAATTATAACGGTCCCAAAACCAAATCGTGATTTAACGGATCCTAGTTCCTATCGCCCCATTAGCCTGTTAAATCAGGACTACAAGATATTTATGAAAATATTGGCAAATAGGGTGGAGAATATATTACCAAAAATAATTGGAGAAGATCAATATGGATTTGTGAAAGGAAGGAAAATCTTTGAACCAATAAGAAACGTGATCAATGTTTTACACCATGCTACCAGTACCAAAAGGAAATTAAGCATTTTAAAATTAGATGTTTATAAGGCTTTCGACAAAGTTAATCATGAATACCTATTTCAACTATGTAAAGATTTAAATATGGGAAATAAATTTTGTAAAGTTATAGAAACAATATATAAGGACAATGTAGCTCAAATTAGAGTAAATGGCAATAGAACAGAAATGATTAAAATTCAAAATGGAACTAAACAGGGTTGCCCATTATCCCCAATGCTATTCGCATTAGCAATTGAGACCTTAGCAAATAAAATTAGAAATGATAAGGAATGGAGAGGCTATCAAATAGGGGAACTTGAATTGAAATTAAACTTATTTGCAGATGATGCTATAGTAATGTCTGAAACCCGAATTGAAATGATGAAAAAAATAATGATATTACTTCAGGAATTTAAAGATCAATCTGGTCTTAAGGTTAATATAGAAAAATCAGAGATAATATGTTTAAATACTGGCCCTAAAGAGCAAATTGAGATTCAAAAAATCTCAGGATTGAAATTAGGTTGTAAAAAAATGAAATATTTGGGAATTTGGTTATTTAAAAATCCATCAAAAATAACAGCGGCCAATTATAACTTAATATGGAAAAAAATCCAGAAGCAGATCAAAAATTGGAAGGGTAAAAATTTAGGAAGAATGGCTAAGATTAGGGCCCTTAAGATGATGATAATACCAAAGATGATGTATTTGTTTCAAGTTTTACCGGGTAGTTTTCCTGAGGCAAAATTAAGAGAATGGGATAATAGACTAAACTTTTGGATTGAAGGAGAGAAAAAATCCAGAATAAGGAAGCATTGGCAGTTTGCACAAGAAAAAGAAGGAGGTTGGGGAAGCCCATGCCTAGTATTATATAGAAATGCATTTCAAATCGAAAGGTTAATTGAGCTACAGTTATGGGGGGAAAAGAAATGGGTAGAATTAGAAAGAGAAATTAATAATATAAATAACAAAGAATTATTATTTAAAAATTGGAGTAGAATTGAAACCAGTACCCTAAGTGATCCTTTTAAAGCATGTTTAGAAATATGGCTTAAATGGCAGAGGACAAGTGGAATAAAGATATCCAAGCTATCAACGTTACATGTATTGAATATAGGGGACGATGCTAATTTAACTAGAATTATTAAAATATTAAATAGTAAAGGGGTAATGAGAATTGAACAGTTATATGAGAAAGATGGAAGAGTTAGTAGAACTAGATTGGAATGGTGGATCGGTAAACAGAAATGGTTGCAGATTAATGCAATATGTACATATTTAAATAAAAGTGAGAATAAAGAAGCCTTCTTACGAGAAGAAAATAGCTTGGAAAAAATAATAACTGTAAAGATAAATGAAAGTAAAGCACAAGCCAGCAATATATATAGAATGCTATTGCAGAGGGAAGAAGAAGTAGTTAAAAGTTTAACAAGATGTTGGCAGGATGACTTACAAATAGACGAAAGAGAAATGGAAGAAATAATAGAAAATATATACAAGATTAAAAATACGAGAGTTAAAGAGATGAGAAGAAAAATCTTACATAAGTGGTATTATACACCTGTACAAATTGCACACTTCCAGTGGAAAGAGAAGGGTAAACGTTGGCATGGGTACCAGAAAAAAGGAATTTTTATGCATATGATCTGGGAATGTGCAGAAATACAGAAATTCTGGAAGGTAGTCCAGAATGAAATTAATAAAATGTTAAACATCAACTGGATAATTACAAAAGAAACAGCAATCTTAATTAAATATAGGGAACTAGGAGAATCTAAGGAAATTAAAACTGTAGCATTGGAAAGTGCTCAAGCGGTGATAGTATTAGGATGGAAAGACTCTACAAAATGGACACTACAGAATTGGTACTGGTACATGGTGGATCACATACATTTTGAAATTATGGAAATAAGATTAAATAATTTTGATGAGAATAAACTAGAGAAGCTGATGGTGCGATGGAACAAGGTAAAAGATTATATGTTAAGTAGAATCTGTGATGTAAATACGAAAAATAAATTACAATCACTCTTTTAGTAAAAATCGTTCAAGATAGAGCCAAGGATCAATAGATAGATAAATAACTTAAAATTCTTTGAATCCTTCTATAGGGGTGATGGGGGTGACGGGGTGTGTGTGTTGTTTGGTGATGGGCACATGCACTGTGCACTGTTATATGTTTGTTTTTTGTAAACCTATAAAATCAATAAAATTTATTTTTTTAAAAAAATTGTCAACAACACAAAATATTTCCTTTATCATTGGGTATTTGTACTTTGGCTTCCTCGACTCCAGTTTTAAAACAAATGACACACGAATGACTTGACTCCAGAAACTGTGGGTGTTCAATCACTCCATATTTTAAAGAAGAGATTTGACAAGTTTTTTTCTGAAATGGTATAAAGCTTACTGCTTGAGTAGGGGGTTGGATTAGAGGATCTCCAAGATCCTGTCCAATTCCTTTGTTCTGTTAAGCAGCTGAACACTACAAGAAAGAGAAAACTAAACATATGGGGTGGAGTCATATGGGATGCTAATTCATAGAAACATAAAAGAAGATTAAAATGAATTGAGCTCAGTATCTTTTTACATGTTGGATTCAGGCTACATGCTGAGGGAAACAGAGGAAGTACTGCAGATATGCCCATTAGGACTTCAACTGTCCTGTTGAAGCATCTAGCATGTTGTACAAATGCTTCCAGATTATCATCTTGTTCCAAGATTACACCTCCTTCTTGGCCACCTCCTGATACTCAGGGAACAGTTGAAGATGTTTCAGGACCATATACTGTAGAGGTGTTTTTCTTTTCCCCCCTCTTTCAACAAAACATTTAATTAATAATATTGTTTTTTAACCAATTGCTGGTTTAATCTGCTCAAAGATGCCATGATATAATATCCCTCAATATGATTTCAAGAAATGCACATGAGAATCTTCTTCTCTATTGATCTGTGGACTGGATAAAATGTCGCAGAGATTACCTGCCATGGCTTCACATTTGAGATCCTCTTTCCAAGCTTCAGCATAGTTAATTGTGCTCCTGATCCGTAAATTGCATGCAATGCGTGTGCCACTGCATAAATGGCATTGTAGATATTGTAACTTTCACCTGTCATGCTCATTTCAAAAATTAAATCTGGAAGTTCCTGCAAATTCTCCTTTCCTGTACATTGTTTTTCCCCTTTTGGAGGGACTTTGCCTGGTTGGGGGATATGGCAGTCAAAGAGTGTTTCCCACCAATCCAGGAGAAAGCTGGCCCCTTCTTCAATCAAATGGTATAAAGACAGGATGAAGTGTCTGAATTCTGAGACCTCACCACCGTGTTCTCTAAACTGCAAAGCTCCATGCAAATTCTTTAAACCTTCAGAAATGTCTCCAACCAGAGTAAATTTCCAATGAGATGTTAGGATCCAAACAGTTTTAAGTGATATCTTTCCATGTTTTACAAAATAATTCAGAATTGACAAAAACCCTGCAATATCAGCAGAGTCTCCAAACAGAATAATAACTTCAGCTTTAAAGAAAATTTTGGTAGTTAATTCCTTTAATAAACCACCAAGTTGATCAGATTTCAGCCATTCAGTGAATGCCAGGCAGATTTCCTTCTCCTTCAGCATTGGCTTCAGAGTTGAGATGAAATGTCCTCCACTGTCATCTTCACAGGTCACAAGCCCAACCCAGTTCCACTGGAAATATAGGAGCAGCTGAACCAAACCCACACACTCAGGAAAGTCACTGGGATTAATCCGAAAGAAGGAAGGATAAACTGGTCTGTATTCCTGAGGAAACTCAAAGCCAACACCGAGCTGGAGAAAGAGAGTAAATTTTGTGAGGACTTAGGGGGTTACAGGCAGGGCCAACGATAGGGGGGGTACTACTGGTAGTGGTGTACCGGGCCCGGCCATGAGGGGCCCCGGTTTTGCCCGCCGTCGCACATACGCAGTACCAGCCCTCTCTTGCCTGCCTCACCAACGAAAAAGGCGGGCCCTCTGGCCCTCGCGAGGCAGGACTCGAAGAAGCCCCGACGGAGCCTTTGGCAGCGCGGTCCTCCAGTCCCAGAGTAAAGCGTGCGGCGAAGGTAGGAGCCCCTTCGGGGTGGCGGTTGCAACTTGCGCTTGTGTTAAATTTTGTTTCTTTCCTAAGCAGCCTTCTATGTAAAAAAATCCATTTGGGAATGAGTCGTTCCCAAATGGATTTTTTTACACAGAAGGCTGCTTACGAAAGAAACAAAATTTAACACAAGCGCAAGTTGTAGGCTTCCCACGTGTGCGCCAGCGTCCCCCAAAAGACCCCCAGCGCGCCCTTTTCCAAGGGCGTGCACGAAGCCGCGGCCGCCCCCGCCCCCCCGCGCCTCTAGCCCCCTCGCGCCCCCGTGGCTACTCGCCGCTGCCCTCGCCCGCCCATCCGCTCCACCTCTCTTCCCTGCAGGCATTCTCACAGCGGGGGCCACCGCGCTCTCTCCATCTCTCTGCTAGCCTGCCCGGAGCATTCAAAGTAAGAGCGAAGGTTTTTCTTACTTTGAATTTTCCGGGTTGGGCTGGCAGCAGGGGGGTGGAGAGAGCGCGCGTCAGCCCACGCGCCCGACATTCCAGGCGCCATCCCCTGACCCCAGTTTCCTGGATTCCTGGTGGCGCCAACCGAGCCCTGACCAGGGGGTTCCCGACCGAGCCCTGTGGCGGGAACGAAGCGAGTGGGGCGCTCCCCGCCCGGCTGCGGCTCTTGTAACTCGGCCCGGGATGGGTGTGACTCTACGGGCTGCCCTCGTCTGGGAAAGGGAGGGGAGGGGAGGGGAAGAGAGGGCCAGGAGGACACAGAAGGGAAGGAAGGAAGGAAAAATAGGGAGGGAGGGAAGGGAAAGACGGAGGGGAAGGAAGGGGAAGAGGGAGGAGAAGGAAACAGGAAGAAGAGATAGGTTGGTTGGTTGGAATGAAGGAAGAAGGGAAAGAAGGAGAAAGGGGAAGGGAAGGAAGGAAAGGAAAAGAGGGAGGGGGGAAAGGAAGGAAGGAGAGATAGGTTGATTGTAATTGAAAATTACAATTGAAAGTAATTGAAAATTACTTTCGCCAGCCTCCGGAGAACGAGAGAGAGTGAGAGCGATGACAGAACAAGATAGAGAGAAAGTGAGTGAGAGAGAGAGAGAGAGAAATAGGGGGAGAGAAAGAGATAGCAAGAGAAAGAGAATGAGAGAGAGAAAGAGTGTGAGAGAGAAAGCAAGAGAGAGAGAGAAAGAAAACAAGAGAGGGAAAGTGAGAAAAAGAGAGAGAAAGAAAGGGGGAGAGATAGAGAAAGAGAGAAAGAAAAGAGAGAGAGATCAGAGAGGAAGAAAGAGTGAGAGAGAGGAAGAAAGCAAGAGAGAGAAAGAGAGAGAGAAAGAAAGAAAGAGGTGAGAGAGGAAGGAAGAGAGAGAGGGGAAGAAAGCAAGATAGAGAAAGAGAGAGAGAAAGAAAGAGAGAGAGATGAGAGAGGAAGGAAGAGAGTGAGAGAGGAAGAAAGCAAGATAGAGAAAGAGAGAGAGAAAGAGAGAGAGGGGAAGAAAGCAAGATAGAGAAAGAGAGAGAGAGATAGAAAGAGAGAGAGAGAAATGAGAGAGGAAGGAAGAGAGTGAGAGAGAGGAAGAAAGCAAGATAGAGAAAGAGAGAGAGAGAAGGAAAGAAAGAAAGAAAGAGATGAGAGAGGAAGGAAGAGAGGAAGAGAGAGGAAGAAAGCAAGATAGAGAAAGAAAGAGATGAGAGAGGAAGGAAGAGAGTGAAAGAGAGGAAGAAAGAGATAGAGAAGAGTGGAAGGAAGAGAGAGAGAAATGATAGAAAAAAGGGGAGAAAAAAAGAGAAATGAGAAAATGATTGAGGCAGAGAATGACAGAAAAGAGAGAGAAACAGAGGGAGAAGTGATTCTTGATTTAAAGCATATGGTAAAAGCACTTAAATAATAACAGAGAAAAAACCCCAGCCCTCACCTGTTTTTATTAATAGTTTTGCTGGTTGTTTTAGTTTTAATAGTAATGGATTTTGGTTTTTTTAAATTTATTTATTTATTTATTTATTATTTAGATTTGTATGCCGCCCCTCTCCGAGGACTCGGGGCGGCTCACAGCAGAGAAAAACAAATCATAAATAATCTGAATACATTTAAAACATTTAAGATTTAAAAAGAAACCCCATATAGTACATACACACTCACAAGCATTATTATTGACAAAATTGAACGGGTCCAAAGACGGGCTACAAGAATGGTGGAAGGTCTTAAGCATAAAACGTATCAGGAAAGACTTCATGAACTCAATCTGTATAGTCTGGAGGACAGAAGGAAAAGGGGGGACATGATCGAAACATTTAAATATGTTAAAGGGTTAAATAAGGTCCAGGAGAGAAGTGTTTTTAATAGGAAAGTGAACACAAGGACAAGGGGACACAATCTGAAGTTAGTTGGGGGAAAGATCAAAAGCAACCTGAGAAAACATTATTTCACTGAAAGAGTAGTAGATGCTTGGAACAAACTTCCAGCAGATGTGGTTGGTAAATCCACAGTATCTGAATTTAAACATGCCTGGGATAAACATATATCCATCGTAAGATAAAATACAGGAAACAGTATAAGGGCAGACTAGATGGACCATGAGGTCTTTTTCTGCCATCAGTCTTCTATGTTTCTATGTTTCTATTAATTTCTTTTAATAAAAAAGAAGGGATTTATTTATTTATTTATTTTTTATTTCTATGCCGCCCAGTCCCAAGTTTTTCCTTATTTCCAGATTGCATTTCTTCTTGGTGAGGTTCCGCCCATTGCTTCTTGTACTACCTTCAGGTGGCATGGAGAATAAATAGATGCCATCTGCTCTGTGGCAGCCCTTTAAGGATTGGGAAACTACTATTATATTCCCCCTCAGTTTTCTATTTATTGAGTTAAACATACTCATTCTCTTAGCCCTTGTTCATAGGATTTAGCCTCTAGGCCAGGGGTGTCAAACTCAATTTCATTGAGGGCCACATCAGGGCTGTGTTTGACCTCAGAGGGCCGGGGGAGGGCTTGCCCAGGGTGTGTGGCCATGGTGGCCATGGCACCGGATTTGGGGGGCAGTAGTTTTAAAATGGCCGGGGGGGGGCAGACACTTAGGCTGTATGGGGCCCCAAAATTCCTGATGGTGGCCCTGGTTACAGGTGTTGATTTGGGACAGAGTAAGGATGTGGTGAAGCTGATGAGGTGTCTCCCAGGGGCCACTGCCAGCAGGGACAGGAGGCGGATTACAAATATTGTCAAGGCTGTGAGTAAAGGTAATAATGTTGATGTGGTGGTGCATCTTGGCACAAATGATTTGTCCCAGAGAAATGTTAATGTAGTAAAAAGAGATTTTCAATGTTTAAGTGTGGAGCTGGGCAGAATAACTGATTCAGTGACTTTCTCAGAGGTGTTACCGATTTGTGGCCAGGAGGATAAAACAACTTGTATCAGAGAGTTTATTAATGTGTGGTTAAGGCAGTGGTGTAAAGCTGAAGGTTTTGGCTATGTAAGTGATGATGTCAGTAGGTGGTCTAATACGGAGTTGTTTAAGAGGGATGGTTTGCATCCATCATACAGAGGCACCCAGGTGTTCGGTGAGGAGTTCAGAACTTTTTTGGACATGCATTTAAACTAGTGAAAGGGGAGAGTGATGTAACTGATGTGGATGATTTCTGTCCCCGACCAATGAGAATAAATCAGTTTCTGGAAGCTTATGAAAAGGGAGCTGTAAATAAAATAGATATAGTTGTTGATGATAAGGGGCAAACTAATAATGAAAATAATGTTCTTCGGGTAATGTTCACGAATGCTCAAAGCTTGAGCGACAAGCTCTGTGAGTTAATGGCCATAATATCTAGAGATAATTTGGATCTGGTCACCATAACTGAGACATGGTTTAAGGATTCTAATGAATGGGAAATATCCATACCAGGATATACATTGTATAGGAAGGATAGAATAGAGAGAAGGGGAAGTGGAGTAGCCATTTATGTTAAGGAAAATCTAAAAACAACACTAGTTCAAAATACATGTAAAGATCTGGAGACTCTCTGGGTTTGCATGCAAAATAAAGATGGTTCTGTCATTAGAATTGGGGTGACCTATAGGCCTCCAGGGCAATCTGAGGAATATGACAACAAGATGGTGGATGAAATTACCCAAATGGCAGTAAAGGGATATATTGTGGTTATGGGTGATTTAAACATGCCTGATGTTGACTGGAATATTCCCAGTGCCCTTACAGGCAAAAGTAAGAATATAGTAGAGGCCTTTACAGGAGCAGCTCTGGCACAGTTGGTTAAGACACCAACTAGATGGGAGAATATTCTAGATTTAGTTTTTAAAATAGGAATTGGGTTTCAGAGGTTAAGGTGAGAGAAAATTTAGGTTGCAGTGACCATCTATGTTTGTGGTTTGATGTAAAAACTGATTATGAGCAATCGTATAGTAAAACCAAAGTATTGGATTTCAGAAAAACAAATTTTAATGCAATGGGGGAATATTTAAATAATGAATTAAAGGGGAGGGATAAAATGGCAGGAGCGAGCACCCAGTGGACTGTATTAAAAAGGCCATCTTAAAAGCCACAGGACTGTATGTAAGGCAAATAACTAAAGATAAAAGGAAGAAGAAACTGCTATGGTTTAGCAATGATGTAAGGGCTATAGTCAATTAAAAAAAGGCTGCCTATAGGAGGTATAAGAAGTCTGGAAGTCTAGCTGATAGAGAGGTGTATAAAACGAGACAGAAGGAGGCAAAAAAGATAATATATGCCGCTAAAGCCTCAAAAGAGGAAGAAATTGCCAAATCTGTAAAGAAGGGGGATAAAACCTTCTTCAGATATATTAGTGATAGGAAGAAGAAAAACTGCAGCCTCACAAAGCTTAGTACCAGCAATAATACATACATTGATGGGAATAAGGTGATCGCTGACCATTTCAATAGCTACTTCTGTTCAGTTTTCTCAAAAAGACACCTTACAATATAATACTATAGAGGGATATAGCATTGCTTCCAGCTGTACGGATTCAGCTCCAGTGATCTTAGAAGCCGATGTCTTAGAAGAACTTGAACAATTAAAGATAAATAAGGCAATTTGTCCAGTTGGCACCCACCCCGGAGTTCTTAAAGAACTCAGATTTGCCATTGCTACCCCTCTGACTGATTTATTTAACCAATCCCGGTTAACAGGAGATGTTCCTGAGGATTGGAGAATGGCCAGTGTTGTGCCTATCCACAAGAAGGGCAGTAGGGGAGATGTTGGTAACTACAGGCCAGTTAGCTTGACATCAGTTGTAGTTAAAATGATGGAGACTCTACTCAAAAAGGGGATAAATCAGAACCTAAAAAACAATAACTTATTGGACCCAAATCAGCATGGCTTTACTGAAGGCAAATCATGTCAGACTAATCTCATTGATTTCTTTGACTATGTCACAAAGGTGTTGGATGAAGGTGGTGCCGTGGATATTGCTTATCAGGACTTCAGGAAAGCCTTTGATATGGTTCCACATAAAAAGCTGATAGATAAATTAGTGAAGATTGGACTTAATCCCTGGATAGTTCAGTGGATTTGCAGCTGGCTGAAGCGTAGACATAAGAGAGTTATTGTTAATGGCCAGTATTCTGAGTAGAGACAAGTTACAAGCGGTGTGCCACAAGGGTCTGTTCTGGGTCCTATTCTTTCTAATATGTTTGTGAGTGGCATAGGGGAAGGTTTGGTAGGGAAGGTTTGCCTATTTGCCGATGACTCTAGAGTGTGCAATAGGGTTGATATTCCTGGAGCTGTCTGTAATATGTCAAATGATTTAGCTTTACTAGATAAATGGTCAAAGCAATGGAAACTTCAGTTTAATGTTTCCAAATGTAAAATAATGCACTTGGGGAAAAGGAATCCTCAGTCTGAGTATTGTATTGGCAGTTCTGCGTTAGCAAAAACTTCAGAAGAGAAGGATTTAGGGGTAGTGATTTCTGACAGTGTCAAAATGGGAGAGCAGTGTGGTCCGGTGGTAGGAAAAGCAAGTAGGATGCTTGGCTGCATAGCTAGAGGTATAACAAGCAGGAAGAGGGAGATTGTGATCCCCTTATATAGAGCACTGGTGAGACCACATTTGGAATACTGTGTTCAGTTCTGGAGACCTCACCTACAAAAAGATATTGACAAAATTGAACGGGTCCAAAGACGGGCTACAAGAATGGTGGAAGGTCTTAAGCATAAAATGTATCAGGAAAGACTTAATGAAGTCAATCTGTATAGTCTGGAGGACAGAAGGAAAAGGGGGGACGTGATCGAAACATTTAAATATGTTAAAGGGTTAAATAAGGTTCAGGAGGGAATTGTTTTTAATAAGTGAACACAAGAACAAGGTGACACAATCTGAAGTTAGTTGGGAGAAAGATCAAAAGCAACATGAGAAAATATTATTTTACTGAAAGTGTAATAGATGCTTGGAAGAAACTTCCAGCAGACGTGGTTGGTAAATCCACAGTAATTGAATTTAAACCTGCCTGGGATAAATATATATCCATCCGAAGATAAAATACAGGAAATAGTATAAGGGTAGACTAGATGTACCATGAGGTCTTATTCTGCTGTCAATCTTCTATGTTTCTATGTTTCTATGTTACATTGCATGCATTTTACCCTATCAGTCAGCCTGATTTACTTTGATTAAAATAAGTTTATGCTTTCTCCCTACTTAGGAATAGTTGCTAGTTACATATTTTCTGTAGTTGTGACATGTCAGAAGCTGAGGGAAGAAAATGTTAAACTGATACTGGTAAAAATATTGCAATGAAATGGAGACTTCATTTTTATGAAAGTCAGGAATTAATTCATCTTGGCAAGTACAGTATTTCAGAGCTATTTCAT
The DNA here is from genome assembly GCF_031021105.1 of Erythrolamprus reginae. Taxonomy (NCBI): domain Eukaryota; kingdom Metazoa; phylum Chordata; class Lepidosauria; order Squamata; family Dipsadidae; genus Erythrolamprus; species Erythrolamprus reginae. Next base: position 7,041,584 of record NC_091950.1, on the reverse strand, counting down.
TAGCTGTCTGTTTGGAGTTACATAAAAATATAAATTGAAACATAGAATGTAAATATCAATTCAATTGTAGGATATCCCCTTCAATAACATTGTTTTCACCCTTGACCTCTGTGTGAGCTTCCATACTGTATCCAGTGAAGCCCCCTTACCTGTGGGACCTTGTAGATGCTGAAGATGGAGGCCATCTGCCTTGAAGATTTGGGGTGGTCACCTCCAATGACAGAGAGTAGAAGGTCCTGCCTGTCACATTTATAACCTGGAACCATTTGACCTCTTGTGGATAGAAAGGAGAGGCTGATTAAAGAAATCTTTCTCTCCATCCGGACATTGTCACAAATGTGGAAGCCAAGTGTGATGTTGGGGAGAAGAACCAAATCTTTGTTGATCTCTGTGACAGCAAACACTAAGGCAAAGAACTGCTGGTACTTCTTGAGTATGGGTCTGTAGTAAAGAAAACATTGGGAACATTACAGAGAAAAATGTGTGTGTCCTTTTTTTTTAATAACAAATCCCAGATTTTATTGAAGTTTTTTTTTCACAGATGCTCTTTGATTAAAATTGTATGGCTTAGTGATAGAGGAGAAGGGCAAGTTGAAACATTGGTTAATTGCTTTGTGTTCTTTGCTTTTAAATTGCTTCTCTCTTGGTTGATTTCCCAAGATTGTTTCTTATCTTGGTGCTTTGGAAAATAGTTTGACCCCTCAAACTATTGTAGGAGCCCCTCAAATATTAGAACAGTGCTATCATGTCCCCAAGTCCTTCTTTTCATTAAATAGACACAACTCAATTCCTGTAACTGTCCTTTGTATGATTTCGCCTCCAGGCACATAATCATCTTTGTTGCTCTTCTCTTCATGCTTTCCAGAATCTCAACAACTTTTTAAAAAATTGTAATGATCAGAACCGGTCACCACAATTAAAATGGATTTTATTGCAATGCCATATAATAAAAAATGATTAAGCTTTTCTTTTCTACTATGCTTTACTGTCCAAATTATCATTACATCAACTTTTTTTTAATCCAGCAGAGTTTCAAATTTGCCCTTAGCAACTGTTCCTTTTTCATTCTTTATGTCCTCTTGATGTAGAGTTTTATAATGATTGAGAATTAGAGCCTGTTTTAGGATCAAAGACAAGAACTACACTAGGACATAAGATGGCTTCAAGAGTTTTAAACCTAATCCTATGTAGCTTCTGCTCGGGCAATCTCACACTACTTACCAGAGCTTACAAAACTTTTGCCAGACCCATCCTCGAATACAGCTCTTCCGTTTGGAACCCATATCGCATCTCAGACATCAACACCCTTGAAAATGTCCAAAGATACTTCACCAGAAGAGCTCTTCACTCCTCCACTTGAAACAGAATACCCTATGAGACTAGACTTTCAATCCTGGGCCTAGAAAGCCTAGATCTAAGTATTGCCCACAAGATCATATGCTGAAACGTCCGGCCTGTCGGCGACTACTTCAACTTCAACCACAACAACACAAGAGCATTGGCTGCCGATCAGTTTCCGGTCACAATTCAAAGTGTTGGTCATGACCTTTAAAGCCATGACCTACATGGCATTGGACCAGATTACCTCCGGAACCGCCTGCTACCGCACGAATCCCAGCGACCGATAAGGTTCCACAGAGTTGGCCTTCTCCGGGTCCTGTCGACTAAACAATGTCGGTTGGCGGGCCCCAAAGGAAGAGCCTTCTCTGTGGCGGCCCCGGCCTTCTGGAACCAACTCCCTCCAGAGATTAGAATTGCCCCCACCCTCCCTGTCTTTCGTAAACTACTCAAGACTCATTTATACCGCCATGCATGGGGGAGTTGAGATATTCCTTCCCCCTAGGCCATTAAAAGTTATACATGGTATGTTTGTCTGTATGTTTGGTTTTATTATAAGGGTTTTTAGTTGTTTTATTATTGGATTGTCACATGCTGTTTTTACTATTGTTGTTAGCCGCCCCGAGTCTAAGGAGAGGGGCGGCATACAAATCCAATAAATAATAATAATAATAATAATGATGATGATGATGATGATGATGATGATGATGTCTGGTCACTTTGCCCTATTGTGATTATTATTTTTTGAGTAGAATTTCTAAAATTACAATGAAGGTTTTATCAAAATTGTTGCTTTTATTCTAGACATTACCAATAATGGTGATTGATATTTCATTGAAACAATGGCAAAGGCTATTTCCAAGTTTACGTGGCAAGGAACAACAACAAAATAATGGAATGTAAATTGTTGCAAGATGCTAAGAAAGCGGGTTTGAGTAACCAGGTTTAAAATCATATTTTGTTTCCTATTGTTGGATCTGATTGAAAGACTGGGTGGCCCTTAAAAATCTGTTATCAACTCAGAAAACTTTAGAACTTTAGAAAAGAAATTATGATGAGATCAAAATAATGGACCTGTAGTCAGATAATCTATTAACCAAGCTTAAGCTAAACTCAAGTCAAAAGAAGAATCTGAAGGGAAGAATTTGTTTGTCACAAACTCGCATACTTGCAATGTAAGAAAAGATTTAATTTAAGCAGTAAAGGTGAGTGCATTTGAGTCTGTAAAAAATAATTTGAAATGGCTAATAATGAACATGTTATTGCTAAGGTCTAAAAATGCTGTTGGAATTGAATCTGGAAACAATTATTATTTTTATTTATTTTGTCAAGCATGTATTAGACAACAGACATAAAAACAAATGTAACTATGACTGCATGAAATGTATACAAATAAAAGAGAACATTAGGACAGAGATAGTTAACAACGTTTACTGATTTTTTGGCAAAGCTGTTACAGTGAACTCTAGCACTTAGATCATTTGAGATGAGTACTCTAAGGCAGTGTTTCCCAACCTTGGCAACTTGAAGATATTTGGACTTCAACTCCCAGAATTCCCCAGCCAGCAAATGCTGGCTGGGGAATTCTGGGAGTTGAAGTGCAAATATCTTCAAGTTGCCAAGGTTGGGAAACACTGCTGTAAGGTCCTTGACAGAGTGATATTTCAGCAATTATGTTAAATTATGTTAAACAATGCTCAAGCAATAAGAATATAGGTGGACAAATTTTCATTGAATTATAATTTTATTAGAAAATATTCATAAAATAATGTATTGTTGGTATCTAACAATTGATAAACTGTCAAAGATGTACATAAGTGTTTCAGATTTATGTGGGAAATATAATTGTAAAGAGCATACTTTTTACCATCTCTGATGGACTTGTTACACAGTGTGTTCCAAAAGTAATGCAATTATTTTCTTTAAGTAATTTATTTAACAGATTTGCACTAAAACTTAAAATTCTTCAAAGTATTGTCCTTGGGCCTCTACACATTTTTTCCAGTGACTCTGCCATGACCAGTACACGGTCTGGAAGGCTTCTTTGGAGACCTCTCGCAATGTCTTCGTCATGGCTGATTGGATCTCTTCTATGGACGAAAAACAGGTGCCTTTCAGGTCTGCCTTAATTCGAGGGAACAAAAAAAAGTCTGCTGGGGTGACATCAGAACTATAGGGGGTGGGGCAGCATTGACACCTGGTGTTTGGCCAGGAACCCGTGGACTCATAGCGCGTTGTGGCAAGGCCCATTGTCGTGATGGAGTTGCCAGGTAATGGAGATGTCTTTTCTCATACTGATGAGCCTTTTGGGGAGTCTTTCCATCATATCCACATAGTAGGCAGCATTAACTGTCTGTCCTGGAGGAACAAATTCCTTATGGACCACTCCTTTACTGTCAAAAAGGACAATGAGCATTGTTTTCACTTTTGATTTGCTCATTCTTGCCTCTTGGGGCTTGGGGTACTGGTCAGTGTGCCACTCAGAGCTTTGGCATTTTGTTTCTGGATCATATTCAAAAACCCAGGTTTCATCACCAGTGATGATGTTGTCCAAATAATCAGGTTCAATTTCTATACATTGCAAAAATTCACTTGAAATTTCAGCTCAGTCGATCTTTTGGTTCACAACACCTTGGGCACGACCTTGGTGCACATTTTCCTCATTGCTAAATCTTCAGTAACAATGCAAAACACAACAGTAGACAACAAGTTCAGTTCATTGGCAACCATCTTGATACTCAATCGACAGTCAGAGTCCAACAATTGTTGAGCACAAACCACATTGTTTTCGGTTTTGCTGGCTGATGGCCCCCCAGAGCGTTGTTCGTCATGAACCTCTTCCCAACCCTCCTTAAAGGCCTTTAACCACCTCAAAACTTGTGAGTAGGATATAGCAGAGTCCCCGTAAGGCTCATGAATCATTTTGTTAGTCTCCTCAATCAATTTCATATTATCTCCTTTATAAATAAATTATGTTTCCTTAGTTTGTTAATAGAGAGTAAAAAAGGGTGGCTCATTTAAACTTAGAATAATAAACAATGAAATGAAAAAGTTAGTAGGAAACTAAGCAAAGCCTGAGGGATCTAGACAAACAATCATGTTAAAAACACTTTTGAAAAAAATAAATGAAGAGAGAAACAGTCATGATAGAAACTAATACCCAATTCTTTTAATATATATTTTTTCTAAGGTGATCACTGGACTTCTTGTGACAATTTGTATTTCAGTAAAATAAAAGGGGAGGTGATCATTGCTGATTAACAGATACATTGTTATTAGAAAAAAAAATCAAATATAAAAAAATTCCAAAGTTTCCTGCCCTCACAGAAACCTAAGACATAAATCAGAGTTTTTTGTGCCCCATTATATTATCTCGGCAATTCAATTGGGGCCTCAGTAGGATAATGTAGCATTTGGGGGAAAATATGCAAACCAAGAGACCAGCCCCAGAGGCCAAGATGGAGAAGATCTCCACAGCCACCATGGACTTCCCTTTGGAGCTCAGGTAGGTGGGCAGGAAAGTGATCCAAACACTGCAAAAGACCAGCATGCTAAAAGTAATGAATTTGGCTTCATTAAAGCTATCAGGCAATTTCCTAGCCAGAAAGGCTATAATAAAACTCACAAAGGCCAGAAAACCCAGGTAGGCTAGGACCGTATAAAACATTGAAACTGAGCCTTCCTGACATTCCAAGATGATCTCTCCTTCCAAGGAGTGGAAGTCCAAGTTGAGAAATGGGGGAGAGATTATGAGCCAGAGGGCACAAAGAACTGCTTGGACCATGGGACAGGCTAAGATAATGGAATTGGTCAGTGGTTTTCTTAAGAATTTCCTAGCCCTGTTTCCTGGTTTGGTGGCCATGAAGGCCAGAACCACCATGACAGTTTTTGCCAACACAGAGGAAACCGCAAGAGAAAACTGAATGGCAAAGGCAGCTTGTCGGAATAGACAAGTGAGCTTCCTTGGTTGACCAATGAAGAGGAAGGAGCAGAGGAAGCAGAGCAGGAGAGAGACCAGGAGGATATAGGTGAGACTTCGATTGTTGGCCTTGACTATCGGTGTATCATGATGTTTACGGAAAACCATCAGTACTGCAGATGTGATCAGAGAAAGGAAAAGAGCTAGAGAAGCCAAAGTGTAACCCAGGGTCTCTGGATAGCTGAGGAAGTGGATCTTCTTGGCAATGCATTGGTCCTTCTCCTTGTTGGGATACTTGTCTTCTGGGCAGGGGTCACACTGGGCTGCATCTGAAATTAAGAATTTGTATGTAAGGGTTTCAGGGGCATCTGTCATGATCATTATCCCTTTCCAAGGATTAACATGATTGTACAATTTATGCTCTGGCCAATTCACAAATGATGTTGGTAGAGATATAGTATGCATGATGCATCAAATAGGAGAAATCATGCTACATTTAGAATGATTCTGGGGAATGGTAAGCCACAGAATAGAATCTTTTCAGTTCCAACTGGCCATCTCCAGTCACTTCTAACGTGAAAATTATAACTTATCAACAACTTTTAAATGATCAAAACAACCTAAAAACAAAACAGGACCTTAGAATAGCTGAATTAGAATTGGATTGGGGGCATTACCTCCAAGTACAAACATGATAAAAGAAAGACATATCTCAATTTGTTTTTCAAATTGTATAAGAATTGGACAAAATTGTATTTGTCCTGGAAGAAAAAATAACATTGAAACTATCTAATTTTCAACTGCAAATTAAATTGGAGGAAGAAGTTGTGAAATGGAATATGATCATATGGGCACAAAACTTTGGGTATGCAATCAATTTGGCAGAATGGGAAAAAATGGGAAATAAATTATAGATTGATTTTAGTAGAATCGTATAAGGAGAATATTTATAAAAAGTTCTCCCGCTAGCTCCTACCTCCGGCAGGATTGGCAAAGATTTTTCCAAGAGTGTCCTCGAAATGTTGGAAATGCAAAAAGGAGAAAGGACCTACTATCACTTGTGGTGGACATGCCCCCAAATCAAAGTATTCTGTAACAAAATTAGGAACTGATCAACCTTTCTGACTGTCTGGAAGAGAGTGACACCTGCTGGTGGAAAGAAACCTGACAAGCTCATTAGTAAAGCCCAGGAGGCAGCAGGGAAGGGGATGGAGATTTAGAGGTCACCTCTAAATGGGACCTCCAGTCTTCTTGAAACCTGAGGACAGTGAGCCAGATGACACCCCTTTTTAAGTCCATCCTGTGCATCCTTCTATCTCCCAATTACATTGTGGGACCCATCATCTGGGCCCAGGGGAAAATGTTAGCCCTTTTGGAATCAGGTTGAACCCATTGCATAATTGGCCCAGAGATGGGGGAGAAGATGTTACTAAAGCTCCAGCCTATGGAAGAACCTATTGCCTTTTGCCAGTTGACTGGGGGGAAGCCAGGTAGATATGAAACTGAGCCCATAGAGATGAGAATTGGGGCTCATCAAGAGTCTATAAGCTTTATTGTGGGCCCAGGAATGGATAAGCTCGTAATAGGGTTGCCCTGGTTGAGAAAATGGAACCTGGATGTCAATTGGAGCAGAGGAGTAGTGAGCATTCCCCATGACAAAGGAGGGGCCCCATGGACTGATGGAAGGGGCTACCCAGTATAGGTGGCTGTGGAGGAGGAATGGATAGCTGGGGAAGAAAAGATACCAAAGGAATAAGATGGAGTGGATGTGGGTTTTGCCTCCCAAGGACAATCCCATCTGTCCGTCCATCACCCTGGGGGGGAATTATTGACCCCCTCGGAGAGGGTCCGCAACTTGGGCATCCCCCTCGATCCACAGCTCACATTAGAGAACCATCTTTCAGCTGTGGCGAGGGGGGGCGTTTGCCCATGTTCGCCTGGTGCACCAGTTGGACCGGGAGTCACTGCTCACAGTTACTCATGCCTGCATCACCTCGAGGTTCGACTACTGTAACGCTCTCTACATGGGGCTACCTTTGAAAAGAGTTCAGAAACTTCAGATCGTGCAGAATGCAGCTGTGAGAGCAGTCATGGGCTTCCCAAGTATGCCCATGTTACACCAACACTCCGCAGTCTGCATTGGTTGCTGATCAATTTCCGGTCACAATTCAAAGTGTTGGTTATGACCTATAAAGCCCTTCATGGCATCGGACCAGAATATCTCCGAGACCGCCTTCTGCTGCACGAATCCCAGCGACCTATTAGGTCCCACAGAGTGGTCCTTCTCCGAGTCCCGTCAACTAAACAATGTCATTTGGCGGGCCCCAGGGGAAGAGCCTTCTCTGTGGCAGCCCCGACTCTCTGGAACCAGCTCCCCCCAGAGATTAGAACTGCCCCTACCCTCCTTGCCTTTTGTAAACTCCTTAAAACCCACCTTTGTCATCAGGCATGGGGGAATTGAGATATTTCCCCCGGGCCTATACAATTTATGTATGGTATGTTTGTATGTATGTCTGCTTAATAATGGTTTTTTTTAATGTTTTAAATTGTAAATTATTAGATTTGTTATGAACTGTTTTATTGTGTTGTGAGCCGCCCCGAGTCTACGGAGAGGAGCGGCATACAAATAAATAAATAAATAAATAATAATAATAATAATAATAATAATAATAATAATAATAATAATAATAATAATAATAATATTGGAACTTGAAGGAGGCTTTCGGTGAGAAGGCTTCGGATAAGCTGCCACCTCCTCCAAGGAAATTTTATGAAATATGGGAAAAATAGTATAGCTGGTTAAAACAAAATTAAAAATTAAAGGTTTTGTCATGAAACACAAATGATCTAATGTGAATCCATAAATGTTTGCATTCTCTTCCCAAGAACAACCAAAGAATTAGATGTATGGGTAATAAACGATATGGATATGAAAAATATAGCATGAAACTAAATAATTGTATAGATAGGTTTAGATAAATTTTAATGAAAGTTAAAAGAAACCAAATAATATTGTAATCCAAAATTAAATATAGAACTACTTTGAAAAAGCTGTAAAAGTGAGTAATCATCCGTGTTTGTTTTGATATATGTATCTTTGTTATAATTGTTTTTTGTTTGTCTTGTCTGTTTTGTTGTCCTTTTGGAAAACTTAATAAAGACTATTTTTAAAAAAAGAAAGAAAAGGCCATCTCGAGCCACTGCTAACTTGTTACTGCTGTGGCTTTCAGTGTGAGAGAGATTGCAACCTTTCCCCCCCACTTCTAAATGGAACCCCAAGAAGATGGATAGATTTCTCAGCCAGGAAGCCTGTATGTTATGTGTGCACGCTGTTTGTTGGCTTTCCTCTGGCTCTGACGAGAGGGCTAGTTATAGTTATAGTTAGTTATAGTTTATTAGACTTGTATGCCACCCCTCTCCGGAGACTCGGGGCGGCTCACAAGAGATAGGATGAAATGCATCATCTAGACTGAGATAGGATGAAATGCATCATCAGTCATGAGTCCTTTCACACCCACAAGCGATCTAAGTCCAGCACATCTTCAATCTAACCCCCACAGCTTCAACCTTCAACCATCTACCGTGGGCCTCACTCCATTCCTAAGAGGTCCGTAAAATGGGCAAGCATAAGTGCATCAATGTGGCTACCATCCCTCTCCTACTATCTCCATTTATTTGTACTCATTTCATTGTTCAGGTCCATGTTTTTACCTCTATCTGTTATCTTGCACATGTTTGACAAACTAAATACAAATAAATACAAATTCCATTGACCCCCTATCCACCACCAATTCACTTTGACCGTTAGTAGTTCAGATTCTCGAATGGAACTTAATATTAAATATTAAAATAGCCCTTTATATTCATTTGAACTGCCTGAATTTCCTGATTTCATCCTGCTTGACAGGGTTAGGGTTAGGGAGATGGAAAATGCTGACTGAAGGACAGCTTAAATTAAGTGAGCGAAAGCTTGACTCTCATATGCCACTCTTTTAGAAATTTGACAGATGGTTTTCCTGATGGGATGTTGTTAGTACATTGGTACTCACCTGTTTTGGGGGTTGCCATGTATTAAACTACCAATGATAGTCTGTGTAAAGATGTCATATGTCTTTAAGAGCTATGACTGATTTGGCCATTAGAGGGGGTGAGTACCTTTCACTGTGGAGGGAGTTATCTTTGAAAGTAGCTGTGTGCGGGTTGTACTCTGTTGTTGATATTTGTATATATTTGTAAATAATAATTTGTTAAATACTAAGTCTGTGTATTTACTGGCTAGCCCACATAATTACACCACTGCTGTGTGTATGTCAATGGTTTCACACCGGCTGGACTGAGATATACTAACAGATGTGACAATAAGTAAGACTAGTAGTTGTGCTATATAGTATACCCTAAAACTAGCCTGCATCCAATTATTGAGGAGCAGATAAATAGCTTGTTGGGGCAGGAGAGCTCAGGTCCGTAAATTGTATGAATACTCTGATGTAGTGTATTCCCAACAAAAATGACAAAATTAATGTACAGTGGAACCCCGACATAAGAGCTGCTCTACTTAAGAGCAACTCGAGATAAGAGCTGGGAGGGGAGATATATTTTTGTTCTACTTACAAGCCCAAATTCGAGATACAAGCGCCAAGGAGCTGTCTCCTGAAGCCAAACGCTAACTTCCGCGTTCGGCTTCAGGAGACAGCTGCGAAGCGGCGCACGTGTTTTAAAAGGTTGCAGCCGGCCTGGGGGGCTCGGGGGGGTGCTTGCAGCTTTCTTTCTTGCTCTTTTTCTTTCCCTCTTTTACCTTCCCTTCCTCTATTTCTTCTTTTCTTTCTCCTTCCCACCTTCCTCCCTCCCTCCCTTCACTCATTCCTCTCTTACTCTCCCCTTTCATAAGTTTCCTTGCTTCCTTCCTCTGTTCCTGTCCCTTCCCCCTTTCTTTCTTTCTTGCTTTCTTTCTTTCTTTCTTGCTCTTTTTCTTTCTCTCTTTTACCTTCCCTTCCTCTATTTCTTCTTTTCTTTCTCCTTCCCACCTTCTTCCCTCCCTCCCTCCCTCCCTTCACTCATTCCTCTCTTACTCTCCCCTTTCATAAGTTTCCTTGCTTCCTTCCTCTGTTCCTGTCCCTTCCCTCTTTCCTTCCTTCCTTCCCACCCTCCGTCCATTCATTCACCCATTCCTCTCTTGATCGCTTAAAGCCGGTCCCTGGTGCAAAAAGGGTTGGGGACCTCTGTCCTACAGGATTGGGTGGCAGAGAAGTTGAACATATGTAAATTTAAAAGTTTAAGAAAGTTTACAAGTTAAGTGAAAGAAACTTCATTATTCATTTATATGTACATGTACATTTCTTCATTAAAAACATGTCTTTCTGCATAATTTAGACTAACTTTGTGAGTTTTTTGAGGGCTGGAACCAATTAAAATTATTTACATTAATTCCTATGGGGAAAAGTCGTTCGAGATAAGAGCTGCTCGACTTAAGAGCCCAGGTCCGGAACGAATTAAACTCGTATCTCAAGGTACCACTGTATTCATTTACTCAATGACTTCCTACACCAGGGGTTGGCAATCCGTGGCTCTGGAGTCACATGCAGCTCTCTGGGTTTTCTGGTTTAGCTTCCTGTACTATTACTAGCTGGCCTCATGCTCCCCTTCCTTACCTGGCCTTAGAAGATAAGGGCAACAGCGTGAATGGAGAAGCGGTTCTGGCTGATTCTCTGGTGCTGGTTTAGAAACACAGCCACCTCTATTGAGGCTTCCTTTGGGTTACCCTCTTCCCAGTGAAGGGCGACCAAATTTTTTACTACTACACTATGGGCGTGGCTTATGCAGGATGCCCTGCATTTTCTTTCAACATGTTTCAATGCAAATTGGGTGCTCTGGAGTGGAGCTCCATTTTTGCAACCCCACTGTGTCCATCACTCCCCCCCCATCCGGGCAGCAGCCCAACCCTGCTTCTCCCCCTCTTGCAACTCCATGACTGGTTGTGGCAGGGCCAGTCGTATGCACATGCACGGAGAGACAATCAAGCAATCACCAAGCACAGCAAAAGGTCCCTCAGAGGACAAGTGGGGGTGGCGGAGGTTGAGCAATGGGTAGCTGTGTGCTTCCGGAGGGTCTTTGGATACAGCTTCTTTTCTGCTGTAAGTGTCTGACCATTGCCTTGCCATGTCCCATCCCGTCCTCCTGTAGCTCTTCAACCGAGCACAAAGTCTGCCTCCAATCTAGTGACCCTCCTCCCCCGCCTCCTCTCATGTGGGGTGGCGGTGGCATGGTAATGTGATGGCCAGATCCTTAGGGCAGGAGAGAAGCAGCTTGGTGGCTCCCTTATTCCATTCCATATTTGCATGTAAGACAGCCTTCGCTTCCAGCCGCTTTGGGCTGGAGGTCACGCCCTCCACATTTGGCTGAAAAACAGCAGGGAAATGGGACAGGAAAGGATGGACATGGCAAGGAAATGGCTGGATCCTTAGGGTAGGAGAGAACTGGCATCCAAGGACCCTCCAGGCAGGCAGTCATCATCTGCTCTCTCTGTGTGCCTTTGCACCTTGAGGAAGGTCTCCCCACCTATGCCCCAACTACAGAGGGAGTTTCGAGAAAGGCCAGAGGTTCACCCTAAGAGAAGCTGGGGATGTCGATCATTCCTCAGCACACACAGAGAGAAGGAGAAAGAGAGGGATAAAGAAAGAGAGAGATGAGGGAGGGAGAGAGATGAGGGAGGGAGAGAAAGAAAGAGGAGAGGGAGGAGAGAAAAAAAAAGACAGATAATTTTTTCTCATAGAAAACAGACCCCACAAAACTTAAGTAGGAGTAGGTGGAGGGGTCATGTAACTTGGTGGGGGTGACATCAAGTTGGCCACACCCACCCAGGTTTGTGGCTCTGGGTGTTTTGTTTTCTCTGGGAAACGGGTCCAAATGGGTCTTTGATTTTTAAGGTTGCCGACCACTGTCCTAAACTCTGGAATATCTGCGTATGAAAAGTGCTCTACCTGTCTGATTTGAGATGGTTCCTTCTGGACATGGGGCACATTGGTAGCAGCAAATGAGCTTGCCCTCTGGAACCCATCTCCTCTCTCCTGCATGGCACCTCTTATTGCCACACCTGGCAAAGGGCGCCTTCTAAAAGAGAAAAGAAAAGTGTTTTGAGGTGGCCTGTGCAATGAAGATCCTACATTTATTCATTTCCATATTCCTCTTTTCCTGTTGAGAATGTTATCATAACAAATAGTTCACCAAGATGTAACAGGAATTATGAAAAGCTTCTGGGATAATCAGGCAAATGATACTAGTAACTCACCAATGGATGCTACCATTTGAACCTTAAACCCCGGAGTGCAAAGGAAGGTTTGCTACACTGTGCTACAACTTTTCTAAAACAAAGAATGATGAAGATCCACCTGAACAGGAACGGTCCATGGAAATATCTGCCTGATCTAATAACATCCTGGTTTCAAGCAGAACTTCTTCTTATTCCCACCCATTATTGAACATTTCACAAATTAGACTACAAATTTGTTAACCTCAAATGCAAGCAATTCACTGAACTCCAAAACTCTTTTCTGTATCTATATATCTGTTTTCACCTTAGAACAGGTGTTCTAGCTATGCTGGCTAGAGAATTCTGGGTGTTTGAAGTCCACAAATCTTAAAGTTGCCAAGTTTGAGGACTTCAGGGTGTTCAACATCTGTAGGAAAGAGTGATTCTTTTCTTGAATTTACAATACTTCCTTTCATCTCACCTTTGAGGCCCATATGATCCCAGCAGAGTTAATGGTGAAATCCTGGTTTCGGGCAACCCTGGGATCCTTTTGCCCAACTTTCACAGGGACTAAAGATTTATTGGGGTGGACAACCCAGTTGATGATATCATAACGAGCAGTTCTCAGACCAATTTTTGAGAAGGAAACTTCATCTCCAGCACTGTTGTTAAAGTGGACATTTCTCAACTTTGCAAGAATCTAAAACAAAGAAATCTTCAGAAATTGGAGCAATTAATGAACAGCAGAAGTCAGATATCATAGCTTCTATCATTTTTGGGACAGCTATCATCTTTCAAGACAAGTGTACATCTGGAAAACAACCGTTGCTCCCTTGGTTTGAGATAAGAGCAACCAGGAGAAATATTAAACATTTGACTCAATTGTCAACAATACAAAATATTCCTTTTACTAGATATTTGTATTTTGGCTCCCAAAACTCCAGTTTTAAATAAATGATAGACTGGAGATTTTAAATAAGAGATTGGACAACTTTTGCCTGAAATGGTATATTGCTTACTGCTTGAATAGGGGATTAAATTAGAAGACCTTCAAGGTCCTGTCCAATTCTGTTATTTTGTTAAGCAGCTAAAAGCATAAGAAAGAGAAAACTAAACCTATGAAGTGGGATACTAATCCAAAGAAACATAAAATATAGTATGTGACTCTGATTTTAAATGTTTAGTTTTTAAGATAATTAAAAGATAATTTTTAAATTAATTATGCTATTAATTGGCTTAGAAATGTTTTATTTATACTATCTTTTTACCAAAATGTTATAGGCCACCCCGAGTCCACAGAGAGGGGCGGCATATAAGTCCAATAAATAAATAAAATAAATAAATAAAAATAAGATGGAAATGAATTGAGCTGAGTATCTTTTTACATGTTGGATTCAGGCTACATGCTGAGGGAAACTGAGGAGGTTCTACAGATGTGCCCATTAGGACTTCAACTTTCCTATTGAAGCCTCTAGCATGTTGTACAAATGCAACCAGATTATCATCTTGTTCCGAGATGACACCTTCTTCTTGATCACCTCCTGATATTCAGGGAATAGTTGAAGATGTTTCAGGACCATATACTGTTCTGCCTGTCCTCAAGCCACCCAAGAACAAAATAATTAATCAAACACACACACACACAAACTTGTAAAAATCAAACAAGGATTGTTCTTTACATTCAGAAAACTGCAAACCATGGAGTTTCAGAGCAATTGTTAGTTTAACAGTTCAATAGGTCAGAGTTAATTACTGCAGTCAGTGCAGGAGCCTTTCATGAGCCTTTTACGACTGTCAGAAATAACTCACAAATTGAATGGCAAAATGTCCAGAAATCCACAGCAAACACCAAACCACAAGTCATCAAACTTTCTTCAATGCTAAATTATAGACTCCTACACAAATCACTCCAACCCTCCCCTTTTTCAAGATTGCAGCAGCGTCATTAAGTCTTATCACCTGTGACCTATAATTTGTTTCTGCGATTGCGCAGCTGCTCTTGTCTTCCCAGCATTCTCCACACTTGAGAATTCAGAATGTTCATTAACTCTTCCCCATCTTATTCAGATGAACATCTGGTTGGAGATCTGACTGACTCGGTTTCCCTCTCTGTCTCGCCAGTCCCTTCCTGCTCCATTTCTCTCCCTGTCTCTGCTTCTCTTTCACTGTCTGAATCATCCTCCAGCCAGACTGGTCTTCTGTAAACAGATGGCTCCCACTTCTCTGTGTCAAAATCCGCAGCAACAGGAGCTGGCCTGAAGCCAATGACAATATATACTATATAGGTGACTTTTCTTTTGCCCCCTCTTTCAAACAATATTTAATTAATATTGTTTTTAACCAATTACTGGTTTAATCTCTTCAGAGATGCCATGATATGATATCCCTTCATGTTATTTAAAGACATGCATATGAGAAGCTTCCCCTCTATTGATCTGTGGACTGGATAAAATGCCACAGAAATTACCTGCCATGGCTCCACATTCGTGATCCTCTTTCCAGTCTTCAGCATAGCTGGTCGTGCTCCTGATCCATAAATTGCATGCAATGCATGTGCCACTGAATAAATGGCATTGTAGATACTATAACTTTCATCTGTCATGCTCATTTCAAAAATTAAATCTGGAATATCTTGTAAATTCTCTTTTCCTGTACATTTTTCTTTTCCTTTTGGAAGGACCTTGCCTGGTTTGGGGATATAGCAGTCAAAGAGTTTTTCCCACCAATTCAAGAGAAAGATGTCCCCCTTTTTGATCAACTGGTCTAAAGAAAGGAGGAAGTGGCTGAATTCTGAAACATCACCAGCGTGGTCCCTAAACTGCAAAGCCCCATGCAAGACCTTTACACCTTGAAAAATGTCTCCAACCACAGTAAATTTCCAATGAGATGTTAGGATCCAAACATTTTGAAGTTGTACCATTCCATAGTTTACACAAACATTCAGAGCTGTCAAAAAATTTGCAATATCAGTGGAATCTCCAAACAGAATAGTTACTTCAGCTTTAAACAAAATGTTGAACATTAATTTATCTATTAAATGAATAAACGTATCAGATTTTAATTTTTCAATGAAGGCCAAACAGATCTCCTTCTCCTTCAGAATTGGTATTAGACATGAGATGAGATGTCCTACACTGTCATCTTCAGAGGTTACAAGCCCAACCCAGTTCCACTGAAAATACAGGAGCAGCTGAACTAAACCCACACACTCAGGAAAGTCACTGGGATTAATCCGGAAGAAGGAAGGATAAACTGGTCTGTATTCCGGAGGAAACTCAAAGCCAACACCGAGCTGGAGAAAGAGAGAAAATATTGGCATGATTTGGGGGATTACATTGCATTGCATTACATCTGATTTATTTTGATTAAAATGAGCTTATGCTTCTTCCCTACCTAGGAACATATTTTCTATAGTTGTGGCATGTTAGAAGCTCACGGAAGAAATTGTTAACCTGACACAGGTAATAAATTGCAATGAAATGGTGGCTAAATTTTTATGAAATTCAGAAATTAATTCATCTTGGCAAATACACTATTTCAGTGTTATTTTATTATCTGTCTGTTTGGAGTTATATATAACTCCAATATATGTATGTATGTATGTATGTATGTATGTATGTATGTATGTATATATGTATGTATAATATATGTGTGTGTGTGTGTGTGTATGTACATATATATCTACATATATATATATGTATAAATCTACATATATATATATATATATATATATATATATATATATATATATATATATATATATTGTTCTGAGTTCGGGTTTTGCCCTGTGTAATATTTTGCATGTCTATGCGACGTTTCGGCAAAATCACATTCACCATCATCAGGCTGAAGTTCCAATCTTTGTGTTGTTGTAAAATGGAATGTTAGCAACTGTCATTTCTTCCTAGTATATAGTGTGGGGGTGGAGATTTGTTTTGAATGTAGCAAATAGATTGGGTGATTATGTTTCAGTGATCTGATTGGTTGGTGTAATCATAATTATTAGAAGGAATGACATGGAGATTTTTATGAAGTGTTTTGTTTAAGGCTGATTTCCAAATATAAAATTCTAAAATCATAATAATTAGACCTTACCAACCACTGCCTGACCAATACATACCGTATTTTTCGCTCCATAAGACGCAGTTTTTTTCCTCCCAAAGTAGGATGAAAAATCAGCCACGTCTTATGGAGCGAAGATGCAGGCAGGGAGGGGGGGGAGGCGCTGGAGCAGAGGGGGGGCGGCGATATACTCATCTGGAGACCGCCGCCTCTGTCGCCGCCTCTCCTCTTCCCAACCCCGAAGAGAGCCGCACCTTTCGGCCTCGGGAAGTGCTGGGCCGGGGGACGCCTCCACCCCGCAGGTTTAGGAGGCGGAGCAGCACCGGAGGAGCGTTGGCGGTTCCGAGCCTTTGGGAAGGCTACGGGAATCGCTTCAGGAGGCGGGGAGGTCTCGAAGACACAAAACCCAGCCAGTCGCTCGCAGCCGGCCGCCGCCTGTGCAAAGTTTGGCTGCGAACTCGGCTGGCTAGCTGCTGCCTGGCCCCCTCCCTCCCCGAGGAGGATCTCCCTTCGCACCACCAGCGGCGCTCCCCCCGCCAGCCAGCCAAGCCCCGCGCCCGCCGGAGCCGGCTCCTCGCTCTCCCCCCGCTGCCCGCCGCGTTTGCAGTAGGTGGGGAGGATTGGGCGGCCCGCCAAGGCCAGGAGGGACGCCGCTGCCCCCCCTCCCTCTCTCCGCCCGCTGCTGCGCCTCCTGCTGAGCCCCCTCGGCCCCGCGCGGCGCCTGTCAGAGGAAGCTGCCCTGTCCCGGCCAGGATCCGGGGGCGAGGTCGTCGGGGTTTGAGGGGCCCTAAACCGCCCACAGCAGAAAAACAGAAAAAATAAGGGAGAGAGAAAGAGAGAGAAAGAAAGGAAGAGGAGAGATAGAAAGGGGGAGAGATAGAGAAGGAGAGAGAGAAAGAGAGAGATACAAAGAGAGTGAGTGAGAGAAGGAGAGATAAGAAAGAGAAAGAAAGAGAAGAACAGAGAGAAAGAAATAGAGGGACAGAGAAAGGGAGAGGAGAGATAGAAAGGGGGAGAGAGAAAGAGGGAGAGATAGAGAAGGAGAGAGAGAAAGAGAGATATCCAAAGAGAGTGAGTGAGAGAAGGAGAGATAAGAGAGAGAAAGAAAGAGGGAAAGAGAGAAAGAAAGAGAGGGACAGAGAGAAAGAAAGAGGGACAGAGAGAAAGAAAGAGAGAGACAGAGAGAAGGAAAGAGAGGGACAGAGAGAAAGAAAGAGAGGGACAGAGAGAAAGAAAGAGAGGGACAGAGAGAAGGAAAGAGAGGGACAGAGAGAAAGAAAGAGAGGGACAGAGAAAGGGAGAGAGAGAAAGAGAAAGAAAGGTAGAGAGAAAGAGGGAGAAATAGAAAGAAAGAGAGAGGGGGGCTTGTTTGTATATTTTCCCAATTCCCCTAGGGCAGTGTTATTGTAATAAATATTTTAGCCTACTTTTTGGCTCAAAATATTTTTTTTCTATTTTCCTCCTCTAAAAACTAGGTGCGTCTTATCAGCAGGTGCGTCTTATAGAGCGAAAAATACGGTACTTCATCTATAATGAACAAAGATATAAACAGATAGAGGGAGCCCCCATGGGATCACCTCTATCACCTGTCATAGCCAACCTCTATATGGAATATTTCGAAAATAATGCATTAGAGCAAGCCAAATACAAACCCAAACTTTGGGTGAGATATGTTGATGATACCTTTGTAATTTGGCCACATGGTAAAGAAAAACTAGACAATTTCCTCACACATCTCAACAGCCTACACCCCAAAATACAGTTTACTATGGAAACAGAAATCAATGATCAACTTCCCTTTCTAGATGTACTGGTCTATAAAAAACCCAATGGCAGCCTAGGACATACTATCTACCAAAAGAAAACCCATACCAACCGTTATCTAAATGCACACTCACACCACCACCCCGCACAAATCACCTCAGTGGCCAAAACTCTCATCACCAGAACCAAACGCTTAGCTGACCATGAGCACTTAAAAACTGAATTGAACAAACTCAAAGATGTATTAATTTCTAATGGATTCAAAGAGAAAACAATAACAAACCTAATCAAAAAGAGACACCCCCCAAAAAACAAGATCAAGAACAGGACAATGGCACCACCATCCTTCCTTACATCAAAGGCACCATGGATAAAATTAGTAAAATTCTGCACAAACATAACATCAAAACTTCATTTTGCACTAACCAAAAAATATCTAATATCCTAAGGAGCCCCAAAGATAAAATCCAATTGGAATACCAAGGAATCTATGAAATCCCTTGCAAAACATGTGCAGCCACATACATTGGACAAACTAACCGAAGAGTGAGCCAACGCATAGCAGAACATGTGAATGCAGTCAAAAAAGAAGAAAAGACCTCCTCCCTTGTCCAGCACATTAAAAAAACAGGGCACGAAATTGACTTTGAAAAAACTAAATTACTCCACAAAACAGAGAATTTATATAGAAGAATTTCTCTAGAAGCTATAGAAATTGAGAGGAGACCCCTTTGCATAAATAAAAGAGATGACACGTCCCGCCTACCAGAAATTTGGAAACCAGCCTTAAACAAAAAAAAACCCACTTCATAATAATCAGCATGTCAATCCTTCTAATTATTATGATTTTAGAATTTTATATTTGGAAATCAGCCTTAAACAAAACACTTCATAAAAATCTCCATGTCATTCCTTCTAATAATTATGATTACACCAACCAATCAGATCACTGAAACATAATCACCCAATCTATTTGCTACATTCAAAACAAATCTCCACCCCCACACTATATACTAGGAAGAAATGACAGTTGCTAACATTCCATTTTACAACAACACAAAGATTGGAACTTCAGCCTGATGATGGTGAATGTGATTTCGCCGAAACGTCGCATAGACATGCAAAATATTACACAGGGCAAAACCCGAACTCAGAACAATCTACATACATATACCCGTGAAAATTTACGAAAACAAATATCTTACCTCTACGGGGAGGACACTTTCCTACTGACTAGGACCTATGAAAAACTTGAAGTCAGAAAAGCCTCCATCTTATGTGATCTCACATTCCTACGCAACTGCAGGGACAAAAAAATAATTCCCAAATACTTCCAACTAAAATTCCACCCAAAAACCCCAACCATTGAGAGGATCCTAAAAAGAACTGAATTAGCCCTAATCAGAAATGAACTCCACAAAAAAAGATTCATACTTGATGAAATCAACAAAAGTCTACTCTCTCTTCACCTTAAAATCAGCAACCAAATACACCCTATACTCTGGGATAAATTCAAACAAATATCAATCTGGAGAGCAGAAACAGAAACCCAATACAAGACAGACACACATAATAAGAAACTCCAAATACTAGAGGTACAGCAAAAACCCAGCCCTCCACAACAACTTATGACCAAAACAGTTCATAACATATCAGACAGGATACTCACCACTACAGAAACCAATATTCTTTCAAAAGGATTTAATTTTGCAATAACCCCAAAACGCATACCAACTGAAAACATCATATGTGGAATTGAAACAACTTTAAATAAAATCAACCCAGATACTGCTAACAAAATCAGACTTAAAGTCACTAATATTCTCTGCTCTAGTAAACCTCCTAAAAGCAACATACAACAGGAAGAAAGAGATGCACTTATCAATCTGAAGAAAAACCAGGAAATAATAATCCTCCCAGCCGATAAAGGAAACTCCACAATAGTGATGAACACAGCAGACTACAAAGAAAAAATGACAACTCTACTACAAAACCCGGCCTACAAACTCCTAAGCACAGATCCTACCACCTACCTAGAAAAAACCACCAAATCTAAAATCAAGGCCTCTCCCATCAGCGAAGAAATCCAGCAAAAAATCATCCCCAGAGAAAAATCTTCCATATGTCCAAAACTCTATGGCCTTCCAAAAATACACAAGGAAGGAATACCTCTCAGGCCAATAGTCAGTTCTATAGGCTCCCCTCTACAAAACCTTGCCAAATTTTTAGCCAAATACCTTCAACCATATACAGAAACTATTACCTCATATGTTCAAAATTCATTCCACTTTATACAAATAATTAAAAAACAAAACCTACAACCCGATGACCTACTTGTAAGTTTTGATGTTGTGTCCCTGTTCACACAAATACCTATTAAAGAAGCCTTGACAGCTATCCAGGACAAACACAAACCCCCCAAATATATCCTAGACCTTACCAACCACTGCCTGACCAATACATACTTCATCTATAATGAACAAAGATATAAACAGATAGAGGGAGCCCCCATGGGATCACCTCTATCACCTGTCATAGCCAACCTCTATATGGAATATTTCGAAAATAATGCATTAGAGCAAGCCAAATACAAACCCAAACTTTGGCTGAGATATGTTGATGATACCTTTGTAATTTGGCCACATGGTAAAGAAAAACTAGACAATTTCCTCACACATCTCAACAGCCTACACCCCAAAATACAGTTTACTATGGAAACAGAAATCAATGATCAACTTCCCTTTCTAGATGTACTGGTCTATAAAAAACCCAATGGCAGCCTAGGACATACTATCTACCAAAAGAAAACCCATACCAACCGTTATCTAAATGCACACTCACACCACCACCCCGCACAAATCACCTCAGTGGCCAAAACTCTCATCACCAGAACCAAACGCTTAGCTGACCATGAGCACTTAAAAACTGAATTGAACAAACTCAAAGATGTATTAATTTCTAATGGATTCAAAGAGAAAACAATAACAAACCTAATCAAAAAAGAGACACCCCCCAAAAAACAAGATCAAGAACAGGACAATGGCACCACCATCCTTCCTTACATCAAAGGCACCATGGATAAAATTAGTAAAATTCTGCACAAACATAACATCAAAACTTCATTTTGCACTAACCAAAAAATATCTAATATCCTAAGGAGCCCCAAAGATAAAATCCAATTGGAATACCAAGGAATCTATGAAATCCCTTGCAAAACATGTGCAGCCACATACATTGGACAAACTAACCGAAGAGTGAGCCAACGCATAGCAGAACATGTGAATGCAGTCAAAAAAGAAGAAAAGACCTCCTCCCTTGTCCAGCACATTAAAAAAACAGGGCACGAAATTGACTTTGAAAAAACTAAATTACTCCACAAAACAGAGAATTTATATAGAAGAATTTCTCTAGAAGCTATAGAAATTGAGAGGAGACCCCTTTGCATAAATAAAAGAGATGACACGTCCCGCCTACCAGAAATTTGGAAACCAGCCTTAAACAAAAAAAAAACCACTTCATAATAATCAGCATGTCAATCCTTCTAATTATTATGATTTTAGAATTTTATATTTGGAAATCAGCCTTAAACAAAACACTTCATAAAAATCTCCATGTCATTCCTTCTAATAATTATGATTACACCAACCAATCAGATCACTGAAACATAATCACCCAATTATTTGCTACATTCAAAACAAATCTCCACCCCCACACTATATACTAGGAAGAAATGACAGTTGCTAACATTCCATTTTACAACAACACAAAGATTGGAACTTCAGCCTGATGATGGTGAATGTGATTTCGCCGAAACGTCGCATAGACATGCAAAATATTACACAGGGCAAAACCCGAACTCAGAACAATCTACATACATATACCCGTGAAAATTTATGAAAACAAATGTGTGTATATATATATATATATATATATATATATATATATATATATATATATTTGTTTTTGTAGATTTTCACGGGTATATGTATGTAGATTGTTCTGAGTTCGGGTTTTGCCCCGTGTAATATTTATATATATGTCACATGTTTTTGCTGAATTTGAAAATTAAGGGAGACTAGGATAGATCTATTTTGCCCTTATTTTGGCCTGATTTGTTTTCATAGATTTTCACGAGTACAGGTATGAAGGTCTTGGCGTATAACCACCACTCATGAGCCAAACTACAGCAGTGCTCCCAACTGTTGCAGCCCCCTCTGACTTGCACACAAAGGAAACTGACAAACACCATAAACACATGACCAGACCACAAACTCGCATCCAAACAAAGGTTGTTACACCCCAGACACACATTACAAAACAGCTAAGTAACCTGCAGGCTCCAACTACTCAGGATATCACCCCCAATCCACAAACATCAACTAATCAGCATACATCAATTACATCAACGACCCCAAGTGTTACCCCACTGACTCACCAGGAAGTTTCAACATAACTTGCAGCTGCTGAGGCAGCACACCACACCCACCCACCAGTATTTATAGACAGAAGGCAGCTCAGGTCTCGCTGTGTTCGTCCTAGAACAAGGACAGAAGCACCAGCCTGAAGATGACAAGTGGGACCGCATTGAAACATCGCCAGAAATCTCTGAATCCTACACGGGAAGAAACCTGAATATGCCAAGACCTTCATATATGTTGTGGTTCCGTCTGAGGCCCCTCCGGGAACGGCTGACCTTCTGTCGGTTTCCAGCTCAGAGGGAGAGGCTGAGGAACAGGAGGTGCAGACAGACGAGGAGGAATCCCAGGCTGAAGAAGAGGGAGGACAGCCAGAGTCCCACCAGGGGGAGCTCTCCTCAGCAAGCAGCCTGGATTCCTTAGAGGAAAGTGCACAAGCCATAATTGATCTGCGACAACGAAGAGCTAATCAGAGACGGAGTCAATTGGCTAAATACTTCCAGCATTAAAGTGGCAGCAGCTGGGTTTGGGTGTGGTGCTCTTGGGAAAGGCTAAAAGGCAGACCCACCCTTCCTGGCTTGTGGAGTTTTATCTTTGAGAGTCGTGGGACCTGACTGTGAACTTTGGTGTCTTGGAATCCTGGTTTGTGCCTTTGACTATTGAAACCTTGGGGGAGTGTGCCAGCAAGAAGCTTGCTGTATTGTCTGGACATCAGGACCCTGCTGTACCGTATTATATCCTGTCTGTTGGGAAGAACAGGTTTTCCTCTGTGCTTATTTTTTCCAGTTATAAACTACTTTTGGCTTTTACCAGAGTGTCTGGCTGTTTTTTCCAGTTGGTGTTGAGGTCTGGGGGAACCCAGACAGAACACATATATATATTTGTTTTCATAGATTTTCATGGGTACAGGTATGAAGGTCTTGGCATATTCTAGGGCGAACAAAGATAGAAGCACCAGCCTGAAAATGATGAGTGGGACCTCATCGAAACGTCATCAGAAATCTCTGAATCCTACGTGGGAAGAAACCCGCAGCTTCTGCCTTGTAAGGCAGAGAATTAAACTCTAGGCCACAGGATCTGATCCCTTCAGCTTTGTACCGGGAAGGGGTTATATGTTTTTTCTGTCGGATCACCCTGGTATATTGAAGGAGTATTGCAGCTTCCTTTTTGCCTCTCAGCCCAACCGATATATATAAACCCAATCAATCAATCAATCAATCAATCAAAACATAAAATGTAAAAATAAATTCAATTGTAGGATATCCCTCTCAATAACATTGTTTTCATCCTTGACTTCTGTATGAGCTTCCATACTGTAACCAGTGAAGCCCCCTTACCTGTGGGACCTTGTAGATGCTGAAGGTGGAGGCCATCTGCCTTGAAGATGTGGGGTGGTCACCTCCAATGACAGAGAGCAGAAGGTCCTGCCTGTCACATTTATAACCGGGAACCATTTGGCCCCATGTGGAGAGAAAGGAGAGACTGATTAAAGAAATCTTTCTCTCCATCCGCATATTGTCACAAATGTGGAAGCCAAGTGTGATGTTGGGAAGGAGAATCAAATCTTTGTTGATCTCTGTGACAGCAAACACTAAGGCCAGAAACTGCTGATACTTTTTGAGTATGGGCCTATAGTAAAGAAAACATAGGGAACATTACAGAGAAAAAAGTTTGTGCCCTAACCATATTTTTGATGTTTTTTAATAGCAAATCCCAATTTTTATTCAGGTTTTTTTTCATAGATGCTCTTTGATTAAAACTGTATGGCTTAGTGACACAGGAGAAAGTCAAGCTGTACCATTGGTTAATTGCTCTCATCATTAGGAAATGTTTTCCTTAGTTTTTTGTTGCTTCTCTCTGCTGGTTTCCAAAGATTGTTTCTTATCTTCGTGCTTTGGAAAATAGTTTGACCCCCTAGTCTTTGTAGGAGCCTCTCAAATATTAGAACAGTGCTATCATGCCCCCCCCCCCATCCTTTTTATTAAATAGACACAACTCAATTCCTGCAACTGTCCTTTGTATGATTTAGCCTCCTAATCATCTTTGGGTGATTTTTTTTTTAAGAATTCATTTATTGAATTTTTCTGTTAAATATATATCTAAATAGATATTCATATTTTTTATTTCTGTGACACCAACAATGACTTGGTTATTTCTGTAAATTATTCCATCACATTTATATTATGAATAATATTTATATTTATGTTTACATTTTCATTTATATGATATTGATATAAATACTTCATTATTTTTCTTAATGTACAATCAGGTATAAAACTTTTTCCATATCTAAAGTGACCAGATTATAGCCTCGGTAAAGCAGGACACCATTGTGTCCGGCTTTACTGAACTGGGGGCGGGCAGTCTTTACCGAGCAGGGAGGGGTGTATGTGGGTGTGTAGAAATTACTCAGCTCTTTATGATGTCAGAGCTGGTGCTCCTTCAGGCCAATGTCTCCAAGCCCAAGTCCCTGACCCTTCCCCTTTGCTGTATAAGTGTGGAAGCTCTGTGGGCTTGACCGAGGGAGCCTTCTCCCCCTCCTACGTTTCTCTCCCACCCCAGCTTTTGCTTTGTCCTGCAGTTTCCCCATAGTTACATCAGGCCACCTTTTGCCTTTCACTTCTCATTGCTCCAAGTCAAGATGGACAAGACCAAAGTCCTTCACCTTGGTAAAAAAAAACTAGACACACATACAGCCTGGGAGAAACCCCACTTAGCAGTAGTGACTGTGAAAGAGCTCTTGGAGTCTTGGTGGATAATCAACTAAACATGAGCCAGCAATGTGCAGCAGCAGCCAAAAAACCCAACACTATCCTGAGCTGCATCAACAGGGGGATACACTCCAAGACCATGGAAGTATTAATATCACTCTACTACACCCTGGTCAGACCATATCTGGAGTACTGCATCCAGTTCTGGTCACCACACTTCAAAAGAGACATTGAAACTCTGGAGAAGGTGCAGAAAAGAGCAACCAAAATGATTAGGGGACTTGAAACCAAGACTTACGAAGAGAGATTGCGGGAACTGGGCATGGATAGCCTAGAGAAAAGGAGGGCCAGAGGGGACATGATAGCTGTATACAGGTATATGAGGGGTTGCCACAGAGAGGAGGGGTCATTCTATTCTCCAGAGCACCAGAGGGCCGGACGAGGAATAACGGCTGGAAGCTGACCAAGGAGAGATTCAACCTAGAAGTAAGGAAGAACTTCCTGACGGTCAGAGCGATCAACCAGTGGAACAACCTGCCTGCGGAGGTTGTGAACTCCCCAACTCTGGACACTTTCAAGAGGAGATTGGACTGCCACTTGGCTGGGGTGCTTTAGGATTCCTGCTCAGGCAAGGGGTTGGACTTGATGATCTGCATGGTCCCTTTCAACTCTATAGATAGATAGATAGATAGATAGATAGATAGATAGATAGATAGATAGATAGATAGATAGATAGATAGATAGATAGATAGATAGAGATAGATAGAGAGAGAGAGAGAGAGAGACAGACAGACAGACAGACAGACAGACAGACAGACAGACAGACAGACAGACAGACAGACAGACAGACAGACAAATAAAGTAAGTCTCCACTTTTGCTTCATCCACCCTTTCCTGTTCCTGTCTATTTCAGACCCTGGCTGCCTGTCTCCCTGCTCTCAAAAAAGCCCACTCGCTGGATCTTATTTATTTATTTGTTTGTTTGTTTGTTTGTTTGTTTGTTTGCTTGCTTGCTTGCTTGCTTGCTTGCTTGCTTGCTTGCTTGCTTGCTTGCTTGCTTGCTTGCTTGCTTGCTTGCTTGCTTGCTTGCTTGCTTGCTTGCTTGCTTATTCATTCATTCATTCATTCATTCATTCATTCATTCATTCATTCATTCATTCATTCATTCATTCATTCATTCATTCATTCATTCATTCATTCATTCATTTATTTATTTATTTATTTATTTATTTATTTATTTATTTATTTGGATTTGTATGCCGCCCCTCTCCGAAGACTCGGGACGGCTCACAACAAGTGAAACAAATCATAATAATCCAATTAATTAAAATATTTAAAGATTTAAAAAACCCCATCTTGTCCTTCGGGCTCTTCCTTTGCTGCCTGCTGAAAGCGCTGGGGCCAAGCGCGGAGCGGAGTAGTTTGTTGCATGGCCTGGAGGAGTGCGTTGCCTTTTCCCGTGTTCAGCTATAAAACTTCTTCGCTTTGCAGATTGGCTGACTTTGCAATCAGGAGAAGGAGAAGCTGCTAGACTCGATTTGGTCCATTCCTAAGGTAAACAGACATCCCGTTTTTTAAAAATCAAGACTTTTAAAAAATGCCACGGGATGCAGGACAAATTGCTCAAAGGCGGGAATGTCCCACCAAAAATGGGATGTCTGGTCACCTTACCCATATCACATAGTATTCTTTATCTTCACGATTTTGTCATTCTAAGTCAGTTTCACCATTTGAGCACAGTCCATTATTTTTTTATTATTATCAGATTTCCAGGGGACAGGACTCAGATTTCCAAACTTGTGCAAAAGCTATTCTGGCTGCTGTCAGAATAAGTATTAAGAGGTATTGGATTTCTCTGACCCATTGTCCTTTAATGATCGCTAATAGATAGATCTCAGGTTTGAAACTAATTTGCATTTTTGTTATTTCTTGGATCCAGTTCTTATCCCACTCCAGTATTTTTTGGCCTTAGAACATGAATAGCAGAATGCAGCTGGGAGAGCAATCATGGGCTTCCCTAAATATGCCCATATCACACCAACACTCTGCAGTCTGCATTGGTTGCCGATCAATTTCCGGTCACAATTCAAAGTGTTGGTTATGACCTATAAAGCCCTTCATGGCACCGGGCCAGATTATCTCAGGGACCGCCTTCTGCCGCATGAATCCCAGTGACCAGTTAGGTCCCACAGAGTGGGTCTTCTCCGGGTCCCGTCAACTAAACAATGTCAGTTGGCGGAGCCCAGGGGAAGAGCCTTCTCTGTGGTGGCCCCGACCCTCTGGAACCAACTGCCCCCAGAGATTAGAATAGCCCCCACCCTCCTTGCCTTTCGTAAACTCCTCAAAACCCACCTCTGCCATCAGGCATTGGGGAATTAAGATAATCTTTCCCCCTAGGCTTCTAAAATTTATGCATGGTCTGTTTGTATGTATGATTGGTTTTATAACAAGGGTTTTTAGCTGTTGTAGTATTGGATTTTTACATTCTATTTTTTGTCACTGTTGTTAGCCGCCCCGAGGCCATGGAGAGGGGTGGCATACAAATCCAATAAATAAATAAATGAATGAATGAATAAATAAATAAATAAATAAATATGTCCTCATGTGATAATAGGTGCTATGTTCCTGCTTGCATTTCCAGCATCTTGGGTTCAAGTTTGAATATATTTTAGCTAGTCTGGCTGGGGCCAGATGCCAACGATAATACATTTCATATAGATTCTCCTTATATGACGCTGACATAGTCAGTTGAATAGTATACCTAAAGTTTTTTGCCCATACTATCATATTGCCTTTTATTTTCTCTTCTTCCTTATCAACTTGTAATAAATAATTATACATTTTGAATATTTTTTCCAGTCCTAATAAAATTTTGTCTAATAGATTCTGCTCTTTGTCTATACCAAATTCTTCCATATCTTTCTTTAAATCTAGTTTTTATCTGTAGGCATGGCCACCCATTGATATTTATTCTTTCATCACCTAGTTCTTGTTTAGTATTTAATTTACCTTGTTTACCTAATAGTTCTTCATAATTTCTCATTTTGGTCTTTGGGTAGATCATGGCCTCCATTGTAGATAGCCATCTTGGTATTTTCATATAATGTTTTACCCTAAGTTTCGCCCCCTATTGAATTATTTTGGAAATGTGTTTTGTATATTTTCCCCCATAAATGGGTGTGCCAACCATCCTGCAAATCATGGCCCTCTAATGTTAATATTCTTCAATTGCTTAAAACTATCCACTCTTTTATCCATAGTAACGTTGCTGATTGATGATATATTTGGACTGGGAGTCACTGCTCACAGTCACTCATAGAAACATAGAAACATAGAAGTCTGACGGCAGAAAAAGACCCCATGGTCCATCTAGTCTGCCCTTATACTATTTTCTGTATTTTATCTTAGGATGGATATATGTTTATCCCAGGCATGTTTAAATTCAGTTACTGTGGATTTATCTACCACGTCTGCTGGAAGTTTGTTCCAAGGATCTACTACTCTTTCAGTAAAATAATATTTTCTCATGTTGCTTTTGATCTTACCCCCAACTAACTTCAGATTGTGTCCCCTTGTTCTTGTGTTCACTTTCCTATTAAAAACACTTCCCTCCTGGACCTTATTTAACCCTTTAATATATTTAAATGTTTCGATCATGTCCCCCCTTTTCCTTCTGTCCTCCAGACTATACAGATTGAGTTCAATAAGTCTTTCCTGATACGTTTTATACTTAAGACCTTCCACCATTCTTGTAGCCCGTCTTTGGACCCGTTCAATTTTGTCAATATCTTTTTGTAGGTGAGGTCTCCAGAACTGAACATAGTATTCCAAATGTGGTCTCACCAGCATTCTATATAGCGGGATCATAATCTCCCTCTTCCTGCTTGTTATACCTCTAGCTATACAGCCAAGCATCCTACTTGCTTTCCCTACTGCCTGACTGCACTGTTCACCCATTTTGAGACTGTCAGAAATTACTACCCCTAAATCTTTTTCTTTTGAAGTATTTGCTAACACAGAACTGCCAATACAATACTCAGATTGAGGATTCCTTTTCCCCAAGTGCATTATTTTACATTTGGAAAGATTAAACTGCAGTTTCCATTGCTTTGACCATTTATCTAGTAAAGCTAAATCATTTACCATATTACAGACGCCTCCAGGAATATCAACCCTATTGCACACTTTAGAGTCATCGGCAAATAGGCAAACCTTCCCTACCAAATCTTCCCCTATGTCACTCACAAAGACCCAGAACAGACCCTTGTGGCACACCGCTTGTAACCTGACTCTGCTCAGAATACTCGCCGTTAACAATAACTCTCTGATGTCTACGCTTCAGCCAGCTGCAAATCCATTGAACTATCCAGGGATTAAGTCCAATCTTCACTAATTTATCTATCAGCTCTTTATGTGGAACCGTATCAAAGGCTTTGCTGAAGTCCAGGTAGGCAATATCCACGGCACCACCTTGATCCAACGCCTTTGTGACATAGTCAAAGAAATCAATGAGATTAGTCTGACATGATTTGCCTTCAGTAAAGCCATGCTGATTTGGGTCCAATAAGTTATTGTTTTTTAGGTGCTGATTTATCCTCTTTTTGAGTAGAGTCACCATCATTTTAACTACAACTGATGTCAAGCTAACTGGCCTGTAGTTACCAGCTTCTTCTCTACTGCCCTTCTTGTGGATAGGCACAACACTGGCCATTCTCCAATCCTCAGGAACATCTCCTGTTAACAAGGATTGGTTAAACAAATCAGTCAGGGGGGTAGCAATGACAGATCTGAGTTCTTTAAGAACTCTGGGGTGGATGCCATCTGGACCCATTGCCTTATTTATCTTTAATCGTTCAAGTTCTTCTAAGACATCGGCTTCTAAGATCACTGGAGCTGAATCCGTACAATGCTATATCCCTCTATAGTACAATGCTATATCCCTCTATAGTATTATTTTGTAAGGTGTCTTTTGAGAAAACTGAACAGAAGTAGCTATTGAAATGGTCAGCGATCTCCTTATTCCCATTAATGCATGTATTATTCCCAGTACTCATGCACTCATCACCTCGAGGCTCAACTACTGTAACGCTTGCTACATGGGGCTACCTTTGAAAAGTGTTCGGAAACTCCAGATCGTGCAGAATGCAGCTGCGACAGCAATCATGGGCTTCCCTAAATATGCCCATGTCACACCAACACTCCGCAGTCTGCATTGGTTGCCGATCAGTTTCCTGTCACAATTCAAAGTTTTGGTTATGACCTATAAAGCCCTTCATGGCACCGGACCAGATTATCTCAGGGACCGCCTTCTGCCGCACGAATCCC
This sequence comes from Erythrolamprus reginae, assembly GCF_031021105.1. Lineage (NCBI taxonomy): Eukaryota > Metazoa > Chordata > Lepidosauria > Squamata > Dipsadidae > Erythrolamprus > Erythrolamprus reginae. The sequence goes on along the minus strand of NC_091950.1, from coordinate 7,010,804 downwards.
AGCGGCCAGTTAGGTCCCACAGAGTGGGTCTTCTCCAGGTCCTGTCAACTAAACAATGCTGCTTGGCGGGACCCAGGGGAAGAGCCTTCTCTGTGGTGGCCCCAACCCTCTGGAACCAACTCCCCCCAGAGATCAGAATTGCCCCCACCCTTCTTGCCTTTCGTAAGCTACTTAAAACCCACCTCTGCCGCCAGGCATGGGGGAATTAAGACTTTCTCTCCCCCTAGGCTGTCACAACTGTATATATGGTATGCTTGTATGTATGTTTGGTTTTTATATATTAAGGGGTTTTAAATTTTCTTTTAGTATTGGATTTTATTGTACATTGTTTATGATTGTTGTTAGCCGCCCTGAGTTTTCGGAGAGGGGCGGCATATAAATCCAATAAAATAAAAATAAATAATAAAATAAATAAATATTTCCCAATCTGGGAGCCGGTAGGCACCCCTATTCAACTATTTTGTAGTAATTTAAGTTTTATTCTTGGCTTGTTCCCTTCCCATATACATTTGGTTATTGTTTTATTCAATTTCCCCCCCAAAAAATTATCAAATATTATTGGTGCTGTTTCAGATAGGTACTGTATAACTAACTTGGTAGGATATTCATTTTTATGAATGTTATTTTTCCAGTTAATGATAATTGAATCTTGCCCCATCTTTCTAAGTCCTGTATTGCTTCTTGGAGTAATTTAATATAATTATCTTCCTTAAATGATGAGTATCTTGCTGTAAACCAAATTTCTAGTTTTTATTTATTTTATTTTATTTTATTTATTTATTTATTTTGTCCAAAACACAATGAAGGTTGCAGAGGATATACTTGTAGTAAAATATAACAATAAAAGAATAGAAGAGAAGATATAGGGATAAAATATATCAATGAAAGAATAGAAGAAAAGATATAGGAATAGAAGAAAAGATACATGAGATATAGTAGAGACAAAAGGTCTCGGGATGGAAGGCACTCTAGTGCACTTATACACGCCCCTTACTGACCTCTTAGGAATCTGGAGAGGTCAATCGTGGATAGTCTAAGGGTAAAATGTTGGGGGTTAGGGGATGTCACTACGGAGTCTGGTAATGAGTTCCATGCTTCGACAACTCGATTACTAAAGTCATATTTTTTACAGTCAGGTTTGGAGTGGTTAATACTAAGTTTGAATCTGTTGTGTGCTCTTGTATTGTTGTGGTTGAAGCTGAAGTACTCATTGACAGGCAGGACGTTGCAGCATATGATCTTGTGAGCAATACTTAGATCATGTTTAAGGCGTTGTAGTTATTTAACTTTTTTTGTTACCTATAATTCTGTTTTCTCAGTTAGCTCTTTTACCTGATTTTTTGGAAAAAAATAGTTAATATTCTCACTTTTTCTTTATTAATTTTGAGTCCCACTACCTTTCCAAATTTTTCTATTTCTTTTAGTAATTATGTTTCAGATTCTATTGGATCTTCCAGAAAAAGTACCAAGTCATTTGCAAATGCCTGGGTTTTTAATACTCCTCTTTTTTTATCCTAGTTCCTTTTATTTCTTGGTTTTGTCTAATCTGAAGTAATAAAATCTCAATTGAGAGTATGAAAATTAGGGATGACATTGGACATCCCTGTCTTTTTTGGAGATGTTAATTTTTTTGGTAAAATCTCTGTTTATCATTATTCTGGCAGTTTGCTTTGTATATATCACATCAATCATATTTTCAAATTTGAGCTCAAATTTCATAACTCTTATCCATTGTTTAAAGAATTCCCAATTCGAATTATAGAAGGCCTTTTATGTGTCTAAGAATATTAAAGCCGCCTGTTTATCACTATGTATCTCATAATATTACAATATGTTTAAAACTACCCCAGCGCTGTTTCTCATTTGTCTACAAGATAAAATCCATTTTGGTTTGTACAGATAATTATTTTTCCATTCTTTCAGCCATAATTGACATAAAAATCCTATAGTAAGCACTTAATAAGGAGATAGGTCTGTAATTTTTTATTTGTTTAGTGCCAGTGTCTTCTTTATGTATCAAAGTAATATAGACTTCACCCCAAGATGCTGGAAGTTTTACCTTCTGTGATGTAATACAGCAATATAGCTTCTACTGTTTCAAATGTTGCCTTATAGAAGTCTCCAGGAATTCCATCTGGGCCTCGTGACTTGTTGCTTTTTTGCTTCATTATAGCCTGTTGCAGCTCTGATTGAGTTATTTCCCTACTGTCTTCATCTATTGGGTTTAGGATTTTTTCAACTAAAATTTTCCTAATTTCCTCCTTTTTTATTTATTCTCATCGTATAATTCCTTAATTTTGTATGATCTCTTTTTTCTTTTTTAGCTGATAATTAAGTTCCCCATCCTTATTCCCTAGTTGGTGAATCAATTATTTCTCTCTTTCTTTTTTCAATCTGTATGCCAACTATCTACGGGGCTTGTTAGCATTTTCAAAAAAAAAAAAATTGTTAGTCTTATCTTCCTGGTGTTTTTGTTGTTCTAGCAGATTTAATTTATTTTTATTAGGTCAATTTCCTCTTTGATTTTTTTTTTTTGTAAATCTTTCTAAACTTTTCAGCAGTGTGCAGCAGCTTCCAAAAAAGCCAACACAGTTCTAGGCAGCATTAACAGAGGGATAGAATCAAGATCACACAAAATTAATACCACTTTATACTGCCTTAGTGTGAGGCCACACTTGGAATATTGCATTCAGTTTTGGTAGCCACGATGCAAAAAGGATGTTGAGACTGAGTGCAGAGAAGAGCAACCAAGATGATTAGAGGACTGGAGGCTAAAACATATGAAGAATGGTTGCAGGAATTGGGTATGTCTAGTTTAATGAAAAGGAAGACCGTGGAAGACATGATAGCAGTGTCCCAATATCTCAGGGGTTGCCACAAAGAAGAAGTAATCAAGCTACTCTCCAAAGCAGCTGAGGGTTTCCTGCCTAAACAGGGGGTTGGACTAGAAGACCTCAAGGTTCCTTCCAACTCTGTTGTTGTTGTTGTTGTTGTTGTTGTTGTTACAATTCCATCAAAATCCCCGAGTAGACAAATGTTTTCCATGTCTATTTCCATTATCTTTTGAAGTAATTTATTATAAAACTTTTTCTGATCACTACTTGGAGCATATATTACCACAAGTAAAATTGGCATTTATGTTTATTAATTGAGATCATTAAAACCCTCCATTTATCATCAGCAAATATTTTTCTGGCTTCTAGATCTTTCTTAATATATAGGGCCATGCCTCACTTTTTTTTTCCTCTGAAAGAGTTGTATACAATTTTCCTAATTTTTCTAATTCTAAATATTTTTCATTTTGTTTTTGAATGTGCACTTCTTACAGACATATTATGTCAGCATTCTGTTTCTGTAGCTTAGTGAATATCTTTTTCCTTTTGACCTGAGAGTTTAAACCATTTTTCCTTAGTTTTCTAAAAAATGTTTCTTATCTTGGTGCTTTGGAAAATAGTTTGACTCCCTAGTCTTTGTAGGAGCCTCTCATATGTTAGTACAGTGCTATCCCCTGCCCCTCCAGGCTTTCTTTCCATTAAATGAACATAACTCAATTCCTGTAACTCTCCTTAGTATGTTTTAGACTCAGACTTTAATCATCTTTGTGGCTCTTCTCTGTGTGATTCCAGAGTCTCAAAATCTTTTTTTATTATTATTGTGACAATCAGAATTCAAAATTGAATTTATTATAATATTATACAAGGAAAGATTATTAAGCTTTACTTTTCTACTAGGCTTTTCTGTCCAAATTAACATTATATCAACTTTTTAAAAGTCCAGCAGAGTTTCAAATTGGTTGTTTCTCATTCTTTATGTGGTCTATCTTCTTGATATAGAGTTTTATAATGATTGAGAATTCAAGCCTGTTTTAGAATCAAAGACAAGAACCACACTAGGACATTAGAACAAGGATTTCTGAAAGGCACCCCAGAGTCCAGAACACAGTAAAAAAAATAATACATCTTTCCCTGCCAGGTGAAACTTACAACATTTTAAAACCAAGTTGGAATGGTTCCTTCTGAAACTTTGGGATAAGGGGTGATATAACAGTTGCCAAGGGTAAATTCCCACCAATAATAAGATCACCAGGCCTGTAATAATCCAATTTTCCGTAAGACTTGAACAAATTCTTCAATACACACACAGTTTGCCTCCTCTTAGCAATAGTTGGAGACAAGAGGCAGAAGAGCAGCAGGAGGGCCAGGCCAGACATTCTTGTCCTTCCTAAATCAGAAATCAAGATTCATGAAGAAGCTGAACTGCATGCATGGACAAAGAGAGAAGTGAGGAGAGCTGAGTCTCCACAAACCCAAGAATGACTCAAGGCAAAGTAATGTGACATATCCTTCCCCTAGTGAAAGACCTTGGAACATATTTTCAAAGCAGGTTTTATTCTGGAATAATTTGTGGGACACAAATCCAGAGGGATACATTAAGAATCACTCTTTTGATAATTGCAAAGAAAAGGAATCCTCCTATCCACTCAGCAGTATATTTTATTTGAATACCAGAATGAGAAAAACAAGTTTGTCTCTCTTGTTGTTAATCTCTAGTGGAGATAGATTTGAGAATCAAGGAGAAGTTGTGTATTTGAGTTACATGGAACTGAACATCTGGAAACAAGATGTAGTTTGGCCTGAGTCATAGTTTTTGTGATAGCACTGGGTGCTAATGAGCATAGTACTCAGGACAATCAGTTTTGTTCTAGTAAGTTCAAAAAATCATTACAAAATTTATACAAAATAACTGGTTGACTTGTATTTGTTACAGGGCGAAATCAGAGATTAATTTCTTCCATAGAAGTTTAAAATAGATAAGAACATTTCTCAAGAACTTACAGTAATTTAAACTAGTTTGACAGAGAAAATATGTTCTGCTACATTTTGCTGATCAAGTAGGGTTGGCAAAGTTTTGTCCTAGTATCTGAAAGGTGTCCGATATAAAGAAACTCTCACATGCAAACCTAGAAAAAACCCAAACAATTATGGATGCTTGGCCCTTCCAACATTAGGATTTAGCCATTTTTAAAATAAATAAACAGATAAAACACTGATTTAAGATATGATTACTCAAGATTATGAAATTTTGATGAAAACCTCACATTTTAAAGTGAAAAGACCTTCTCCTTGAGATGCTGCTTTCAAATGAAAACTCTAACCTAACTAACTAACAACGAGTCAGTTGAGGTGACAGAGACATGTCTTAGTCCTATTGTGCGGGAGAACTTTGAGCTGGTGACACTTGATGAAGTAGACAAGGCCATGGGAGCTGTGAGCTCCACCACCTGTTTATTGGACCCGTGTCTCTCCTGGCTGGTTTCAGCCAGCCGGGAGGTGACATGGAGCTGAGTCCAGGAGATTGTCAACACTTCTTTGAGGAAGGGGTCCTTTCTGGCTCCCTGCAAAGAGGCAATTGTGCATGTCCTCCTCAAGAAGCCTCCCTGGACCCAGCAGTTCTAAGCAACTATCGTCCTGTCTCCAACCTCCCCTTTATAGGGAAAATTGTTGAGAAGCTGATTTCACTCCAGCTCCAATGGTCCTTGAATGAAGCCGATTATTTGGGCCCACAACAGTCAGGATTCAGGTCAGACTACAGCATGGAAACTGTTTTGGTCGCACTGATGGATGATCTCTGGCAGGTCCAAGATAGGGGTCAATCCTCTATCCTGGTGCTTCTTGACCTTTCAGTGGCTTTCAGTGGCTTTTGATACCATCAAACATGGTATCCTTCTGCGCTGACTGGAGGGGTTGGGAGTGGAAGGTACTGTCTTACAGTGGTTCTCCTCCTACCTCTCCAGTTGGTTGCAGCCAGTATTAGTGGGGGGGGGGGTGAGAGGTCAACTCCTAGGTCCCTCCCTTGTGGGGTTCCTCAGAGGTTGGTCCTCTCTCCTTCGCTGTTTAATATCTACATGAAACCACTGGGTGAGATCATCCAATGAAAGGGGTTGAGTTACCATCAGTATGCTGATGATACTCAGCTGTACATTTCCACTCTGTGCCAAATCAGTGAAGCAATGGAAGTGATGTGCTAGTGTCTGGAGGCTGTTAGGGTTTGGGTGGATGTTAACAGGTTCAAAGTCAATCCCCAAAAGATGGAGTGGCTGTGGGTTTTGCCTCCCAAGGACAATCTCATCTGTCCATCCATTACCCTTTGGGTGGAACTTTTGACCCCCTCAGAGAGGGTCTAAAACTTGGGCATTTGCCTCGATCCACAGCTGATCTTAGAACACCATCTCTCAGATGTGGCAAGAGAGACATTTGCCTAGGTTAGCCTAGTGCACCAGTTGTGGCCCTATTTGGACAGGGAGTCTCTCCACACAGTCGCTCATGCCCTTGAGGTTCAACTACTGCAATGCTCTCTACATGGGGCTAACTTTGAAGAATGTTCACAGACTTCAGCTAGTACAAAATGCAGCTGCAATAGCTGTCATGGGCTTCCCAAGGTTTGCCCATGTATCAACATCACTCCGCAAGCTGCATTGATTACAGGTTGCTCTCTGAACCCAATTCAAAGTGCTAGTTACTACCTAAAAAGCCCTACATAGCTTAGTTACCTATGGGACCATCTCCAGCCTCATATATCCTAGCGAGTAGTCAGAGCTCACAGAGTCAGCCTTCTCCAGGTTCCGTCAGCCAGGAATGGGGCTTCTTTGTAGTAGCTATGACCCTCTGAAACCAACTCCCCCAAGAGATTTGCACTGAAAGGCCTTAAAATCTCACTTGACTTTAGACCATCATCTTTTGGCTGTGGCAAGGGGGGCGTTTGCCCAGGTCACCAATTGTGGCCCTATTTGGACAGAGAGTCTTTGCTCACAGTCGCTCGTGCCCTTATCACCTCAAGATTCGACTACTGCAATGCTCTCTACATGGGGCTACCTTTGAAAAGTGTTCAGAAACTACAAATTGTGCTGAATGCAGCCACGTGAGCAGTCATGGGCTTGCCAAGGTATGCCCATGTTTCTCCAGCACTCCGCGGACTACATTGGCTGCCAATTGGTTTCTGGACCCGATTCAAAATGTTAGTTATGACCTATAAAGCCCTATGTGGCATGGGACAAGATTACTTGTGGGACCACCTTCTGCCACACAAATCCAGTGTCTGGTTAGGTCCCACAAATTTGGCCTCCTCCAGGCCCCATCAACTGGACAATATCACTTGGTGGGTCCTAGGGGTAGAGCCTTCTCTGTGGGGGACCCAGCCCTCTGGAATCAACTTTGCCAGGAGATTTGCACTTCCCCCACCCTCCTTGCTTTTTGCAACATGTCCAGTCAGCGAAGAAATGGAAGTGATGTGCCGGTGCCTGGAGGATGTTAGGGTCTGGATGGGTGTCAACAGACTCAAACTCAACCCTGATAAGACGGAGTGGCTGTGGGTTTTGCCTCCCAAAGTCAATTCCATCTGTCCATCCATTACCCTGGGGGGGATTACTGACCCCCTCAGAGAGGGTCTGCAACTTGGGCGTCCTCCTCAATCAAAAGCTCACATTAGAGAAACATCTTTCAGCTGTGGGGAGGGGGGCATTTGCCCAGGTTCGCCAGGTACACCAGTTGCAGCCCTATCTGGACCGGGACTCACTGCTCAAAGTCACTCATGCCCTCATCACCTCGAGGCTCGACTACTGTAACACTCTCTACATGGGTTCGGAAACTTCAGAATGCAGCTGTGAGAGCAATCATGGGCTTTCCCAATATGCCCATGTTTCACCAACACTCTGAAGTCTGCATTGATTGCCGATCAGTTTACGGTCACAATTCAAAGTGTTGGTTATGACCTATAAAGCCCTCCATGGCATCGGACTGGAATATCTCCGGGACCGCCTTCTGCCGCACGAATCCCAGTGACCGGTTAGGTCCCACAGAGTTGGCCTTCTCCGGGTCCCGTCGACTAAACAATGTCATTTGGCAGGACCCAGGGGAAGAGCCTTCTCTGTGGTGGCCCCGGCTCTCTGGAACCAACTCCCCCCAGAGATCAGAATTGCCCCCACCCTCCTTGCCTTTTGTAAACTTCGGAGAGGGGCGGCATACAAATCTAAGTAATAAAATAAATAAAATAAATAATAATAAAATAAACTTCTCAAAACCCACCTCTGTCATCAGGCATGGGGGAATTGAAATATTTTCCCCAGGGCTATATAATTTATGTATGGTGTGTTTTTTAAATTATGGGTTTTTAATTTCGTATTATTATACTTGTAGTGTACATTGTTTCTATCACTGTTGTGAGCCGCCCCAAGTCTACGGAGAGGGGCGGCATAAAAATTAATTAAATAAATAAATACATACATACATACATAAATATACAAATACACAAATACACAAATACATAAATACATAAATAATTTATTTGAAAACTTATTTATGCCATCAGGCTTGGGGTTACTAGACCCCAGCCTCTGGCCAGTGAATGTGTAGGATGCTGTGTTATGTTTCTGAATGTTTGGTTTTTAAATGCTTAGCTTTTAAAAAATATTTTAAATTAATTATTCCTGTTAATTGGATTTAGAATTGTTTTATATATTTTATTTTATTTAAATGTTGTGAGCCGCCCCAAGTCCATGGAGATGGGCTGCATATAAATCCAATAAAGAAATAAAGAAATAAAGAAATAAAGAAATAAAGAAATAAAGAAATAAAGAAATAAAGAAATAAAGAAATAAAGAAATAAAGAAATAAAGAAATAAAGAAATAAAGAAATAAAGAAATAAAGAAATAAAGAAATAAAGAAATAAAGAAATAAAGAAATAAAGAAATAAAGAAATAAAGAAATAAAGAAATAAAGAAATAAAGAAATAAAGAAATAAAGAAATAAAGAAATAAAGAAATAAAGAAATAAAGAAATAAAGAAATAAAGAAATAAAGAAATAAAGAAATAAAGAAATAAAGAAATAAAGAAATAAACTAGCCCTAATCAATGAATGAATCCCAGCCACAAAAACTGACACCAGACCCAGGACAACACTGGATGTCACCACCAATCATTCTCACCAGACCAAAACCTATACCCACCCCACAGACAAAATACAGCCACCACCCAGAAGCCAAACCATGGTGGCACTCCCAACTGCTGCACCCCCTTCTGACACACACACAAAGCAAACCGACACATGCCATAAACCCATAGCCAGACCCCATGCAGAGCCAAACCAAAACCCGGTATGTTATACCACAGACTAATCTGCAGGCATCAACTGCAACAACTACTCAGGATGTCACCTCTAATCTTTAAACATCAACTAATCTGCATACATCAACTGCATCGACTACTCAAGGTGTTACCCCAACACCTAATCATGATGTTACAACACAGCCAACCAATCAACTCCACACACCGCTACCAGTATTTATAGAGGGGCAGCAGCTCCAATCATGCTTTGTTTGCCCTAGCACAAAGCACAAAGCACCAGTCTGAAGATGACAAGTGGGACTGGAACAGTGCTGGAAATGCCTCTTTTCTTTTTTTTTTGCAAAAAGTCCATATAACTTCAGATATTACAATAAATAAATGATTATACATTTTAATCAATCATTCATAAATTCTTTTTATATATGACACTTTATTCCAGGTATATTTTATTGTATTGCTTCTAAAACAAATTTGACCTCTGGGATTTGTACCAATTAACTCTTCACTCTTAGTAAAATAATTAAATTAATTATATATATCAAATTCTTAACAGTTAACAGTAAACACTCTAGGATAGTGAATATAGTAAAGGGAAGAACAAAATGAAGAAAGAAAAATCTTTCTATAACATATCAACACTCCTCATCCATTTTCTTTTAATTTCTCAACCACTTCCTTTTTATATTTATATTTATATTTATATTTATTTTTTATTTATTTTTTGTCAAACATGTATAGTATTATAGTACATATTAATATAACATAACATAACATAACATAACATAACATAACATAACATAACATAACATAACATAACATAACATAACATAACATAAAGACCGACCCAGGTAACTACAGACCAATCAGTCTGACCTCTATACCTGGAAAAATACTGGAGAAAATAATCAAAAAACAACTTACCCACTTCCTAGAAACAAACAAGATCATATCCAATAAACCAGCACGGATTCATCAGAAACAAATCATGCCAAACCAATCTCATATCATTTTTCAACACCATAACCAAGTCAGTTGACCAACGCAACTCAGTGGACCTCATATACTTGGACTTCAGTAAGGCTTTCGATAAAGTCAACCACAATCTCCTAATCCACAAACTAGAAAAAAATGGAGTAGATTACTACACATGTAGATGGATAAACAGTTGGCTGACCAACCGCACCCAACGAGTTGTCCTCAACGGCACCAAATCCACATGGAAAAAAGTAGACAGTGGAGTACCACAGGGCTCTGTCCTGGGTCCTGTACTCTTTAACATCTTCATCAACGACCTGGACGAGGGAATAAAAGGGGAACTAATAAAATTTGCAGATGACACCAAGCTGGCGGGGGTAGCCAACACCCTTGAGGACAGGCTCAGAGTACAAGAAGACCTAGACAGACTATCACAGTGGGCCCATACCAACAAAATGAGTTTCAACACCGACAAATGCAGAGTCCTCCACCTCGGCAAAAAGAACCCTAGACATACATACAGCCTGGGAGATACCCCACTCAGCAGTAGTGACTGTGAAAGAGATATTGGAGTCTTGGTGGACAATCAACTAAACATGAGTCAGCAATGTGCAGCAGCAGCCAAAAAAGCCAACTCAATCCTAAGCTGCATCAACAGAGGAATACGCTCCAAGACCAGGGAAGTACTAATACCACTCTACTACGCCCTGGTCAGACCCCACCTGGAGTACTGCATCCAATTTTGGTCACCTCACTACAAAAAAGACATCGAAACTCTGGAGAAGGTGCAAAAAAGAGCAACCAAAATGATTAGGGGACTCGAAGCCAAGACTTACGAAGAGAGATTGAGAGAACTGGGCATGGACAGCCTAGAAAAAAGAAGGTCTAGAGGGGACATGATAGCAGTTTACAGATACTTGAGGGGTTGCCACGGTGAGGAGGGGGTCTCTTTATTCCCCAGGGCACCAGAGGGCCGGACGAGGAACAATGGTTGGAAGCTGACCAAGGAGAGATTCAACCTGGAAATAAGGAAGAACTTCCTGACAGTCAGAGCGATCAACCAATGGAACTGCCTGCCAGGGGAGGTGGTGAACTCCCCAACTCTGGACACCTTCAAGAGGAGATTGGACTTCCATTTGGCTGGGGTGCTGTAGGGTTTCCTGCTCAGGCAGGGGGTTGGACTCGATGACCTAACGGTCCCTTTCAACTCTATTAATAAATAAATAAACATAACATAACATAAGAAGAATATAGTAATAGAAAGGATAATAAGACAGTAGGACATTAGGCACAAAGTGCACTTGTGCACGCCCCTTACAAACCTCTTTAAAAAGGGGAGCGGTCAATTGTAGATAATGTAAGGTTGAAGATTTTGGGGTTGGGGGAAGCAACAACAGAGTCAGGTAATGAGTTCCAGGCGGTGACCACCAATTAGATTTATTGGATTTATATGCCGCCCCGAGTTTGCAGAGAGGGGCGGCATATAAATCCAATAAATCTAATCTAATCTAATCTAATCTATTGCTGAAATCGTATTTTCTGCAGTCAAGTTTGGAGTGATTTACATTCAGTTTGTATCTATTACGTGCTCTTGTGTTGTTGTTGTTGTTAAAGGTGAAGTAGTCATTGACAGGGAGTACATTATGATGTAAGATTTTATGAACAACAGTTAAATCAGTTCGGAGACAACGTAGTTGTAAATTTTCTACATTTAGTATTTGAAGTCTGGAGGAGTAGGGTAATTTGTTACATGAGGAGTGAAGGACTCTTCTTGTGAAGTATTTCTGGACTCCTTCCATTGTATTAATATCTGACATGCAGTGTGGATTCTACACAGGTGAGCTATATTGTAGAATAGGTCTGACAAATGTTTTGTATGCTCTGGATAATAAATCGGTGTTTCTAGAGAAGAAGCTACGTAAGATTAGGTTTACAATTCTTAATACTTTTTTGGCAATGCTGTTACAGTGGGCTCTAGCACCTAGGTCATTGGAAATGAGTACTCCAAGGTCTTTGACTGAGTTAGTTCAGTTTTACCAAGTATGCATTTAGTATTCGGATTCTTTTTTACCAATGTGCAGGATGGAGCATTTGTTGGTAGAGATTTGAAGTTGCCAGTTGTTAGACCATTCAGCTACATGGTCAAGGTCCTTTTGAAGGGTAGAAGTATTGTCAGTGGTATTAAATAGTTTAACATCATCAGCAAAGAGAACACAATTGCTTGTCATGTTGTCACAGAGATTGTTTATGTAGAGTATAAAGAGAGTAGGTCCTAAAACAATGCTTTGTGGGACACCATTGTTAACTGGAGCAGGATTAGATATGGCATTATCTATTTTGACCACCTGCTGTCTTGCAGAGATCAAGAGATGCCATAGGATTTTAGTTTCAAAAGAAGTTTGTCATGAACTACTGAGTCAAAGGCTTTGCAAAAGTCTATATAGATTGCATCTATTGATCCTGATCAAGTTGGGTAGTCCATATGTTTTTGCAGTGTAAGAGTTGTAGATTGCAAGATAATTTTTTCCTGAAACTGAATTGTTTGTTGGAAATTAGGTTATTAGTTTCAAGATGAAGTGTAATGGATTGGTTTATGATGGATTCCATGACTTTGCAAGTGACACAAGTCAGGGAAATTGGTCTGTAGTTTTCAACGTTGCTTGGATCACCTTTTTTGAAGATAGGGATGACTGTGGCTAGAGACCAGAGTTTAGGTAGGGAGCTAGTTTTAGAAGATATTTTGAAAATTATGCTTAGGGGTTCACCAGGGTTGAGGAGAGCTTTTTTAAGAAGTATGCTCATAGTCCCTCTGGTCCGATAGAAAGGGAAGGTTTTAGGTTGTGTAACGATTTTTTAACATTTTCCTCTGTAAATTCAATTAGTGTTAAATCATTGAAGTTAGTTGAGTTGCGACTAGGAAATGCTGGGCGTGAGCCGTTGCTATTAACAAAAACAGAGCTGAAGAAGGTGTTAAAGAGGTTGGCTTTAATTGTTTCATTGTTATACTCTTTATCATTAGGTCCTTTAAGGGGTGGGATGGATCTAGAGTCTTTGATCGTATTGTTTACCAAGTTATAGAGGGCACGAGTTGATTTTGTACATAGGAGGTTTTCTTCTTGATTAGAAACATAGAAACATAGAAGTCTGATGGCAGAAAAAGACCTCATGGTCCATCTAGTCTGCCCTTATACTATTTTCTGTATTTTATCTTAGGATGGATATATGTTTATTCCAGGCATGTTTAAACCCTGCTGTTCTGTTCGGGTCTGTGAGACCCGAAATCAACGTTTGAGACCCTGTAAAAAATTTTCCCTGCATATCTGAAACTTGAAATTTCATGACTTTTCATCATTTCAGGGGTTCTCTCTATGAGAATTTTTTTTGGGGGGTGGGAGGTTTCTTTCTTGCTGAAAAAAAAAACCTCCCTAATATTATGTTCCCGGGTCACCCTGACCCGGACCGAAAACTCTTCATTTGCAGTGCTTATGTTTGGTCTTTTTGAAAGCTTTTTTCACTTGGAAAGTAGTCTGAACATTTCTTCACACAATGGAATGAAAATTGAACTGAAAAAATTAATCCTTATTGGTTTATTTTGCCCATAAATGTGCCTCCCCCCCGTTTTTGTGAAAGTTTTTTCAATTTATGGATAGTTTTGCTTGCAAAATGCAGTCTATTTTACTGGAGTTGGTGTGGGAATGGTACCTTGAACATTTCTGAATATAAGAAAAATATAAAGGAACTGAAAAAAATGATTCTTACTGGTTTTTTAACATCAGAAATAAGGCCTCCCCCCCCCCTCGGCTGCTTGCAACCATTTTCACTTTTTTTTTTTTAATGCTCCAAATCCGAAATATTCTTTAAAATCTTAGGCATTCATTTACTCAATTTAACAATGCTGATCATAAAAATTTTTTTTTGGGGTGGTGGCTAATTGTTTTCTGGGCAAAAAAAAATCATCACTTCAAATCTGTTTCTGTTCGTATGTGACCGGACCAAAAAGATTTTTTTTAGGTACTTGAATTTGATCTTTTTGAAAACTTTTTCAACTGGAAAACTAGTTTGAACATTTATGAACATAATGATATGAAAATTGAACTGGAAAAATTGAGACTTATATTTTTATTTTGATCAAAAAGCCCCTCCCCCCATCCTTTCTGAATTTCGTGTCAATTTCTATTTTTTAAGGCTACAAATCCCTAAGGAATTTTCCCCCAAAAGGTTTGATATACTAAATTGAACATTTCTGAATATAAGAAAAATATAAATGAACTGAAAAAAATGGTTCTTATTGGTTTATTTTTGCCACAAAAGGGACACCCCCCCCCCCCCGGCCTTGCTGTGTGCCATTATTGTCACTGTTTATACATATTTGTCTAGAAATATTTGGAATATCCTTTTGAAAATCAACCACATTGTAGCCAGATAACTAATTTTATGAAAGAAATCCATTTTACTAAAAAAAAGTATGTAAGTTTGAAATTAACAGCATAATTTTTATATAAATTGAAATAACTTTATATGCAAAATAAACCAATATGCATCAATTTTTCCACTTCAATTTTCATATCATTATGTTCAGAAATGTTCAAGCTACAAATCCCACACCAACTTTAGTAAAATAGAATGGATTTTGCAAGCAAAACTATCCATAAATTGAAAAAACTTTCACAAAAACGGGGGGGAGGCACATTTATGTGCAAAATAAACCAATAAGGATTAATTTTTTCAGTTCAATTTTCATTCCATTGTGTGCAGAAATGTTCAAGCTACCAATCCCACACCAACTTTAGTAAAATAGAATGGATTTTGCAAGCAAAACTATCCATAAATTGAAAAAACTTTCACAAAAACGGGGGGGGAGGCACATTTATGTGCAAAATAAACCAATAAGGATTAATTTTTTCAGTTCAATTTTCATTCCATTGTGTGCAGAAATGTTCAAACATGTTTCCAGGTGAAAAAAGCTTTCAAAAAGACCAAATATAAGCACTGCAAATGAAGAGTTTTCGGTCCGGGTCAGGGTGACCCGGGAACATAACATTAGGAACTTTTATCGAACAGAACAGATCAGTTACTACCACGTCTGCTGGAAGTTTGTTCCAAGGATCTACTACTCTTTCAGTAAAATAATATTTTCTCATGTTGCTTTTGATCTTTCCCCCAACTAACTTCAGATTGTGTCCCCTTGTTCTTGTGTTCACTTTCCTATTAAAAACACTTCCCTCCTGGACCTTATTTAACCCTTTAATATATTTAAATGTTTCGATCATGTCCCCCCTTTTCCTTCTGTCCTCCAGACTATACAGATTGAGTTCATTAAGTCTTTCCTGATATGTTTTATGTTTAAGACTTTCCACCATTCTTGTAGCCCGTCTTTGGACCCGTTCAATTTTGTCAATATCTTTTTGTAGGTGAGGTCTCCAGAACTGAACACAGTATTCCAAATGTGGTCTCACCAGCATTCTATATAGTGGGATCATAATCTCCCTCTTCCTGCTTGTTATACCTCTAGCTATGCAGCCAAGCATCCTACTTGCTTTCCCTACCACCTGACTGCACTGTTCACCCATTTTGAGACTGTCAGAAATCACTACCCCTAAATCCTTTTCTTTTGAAGTATTTGCCAACACTGAACTGCCAATACAATACTCAGATTGAGGATTCCTTTTCCCCAAGTGCATTATTTTACATTTGGAAACATTAAACTGCAGTTTCCATTGCTTAGATCATTTATCTAGTAAAGCTAAATCATTTGCCATATTACAGACGCCTCCAGGAATATCAACCCTATTGCACACTTTAGAGTCATCGGCAAATAGGCAAACCTTCCCTACCAAACCTTCCCCTATGTCACTCACAAATATATTAAAAAGAATAGGACCCAGAACAGACCCTTGTGGCACACCGCTTGTAACCTGACTCTGCTCAGAATACTCGCCATTAACAATAACTCTCTGATGTCTACGCTTCAGCCAGCTGCAAATCCATTGAACTATCCAGGGATTAAGTCCAATCTTCACTAATTTATCTATCAGCTCTTTATGTGGAACCGTATCAAAGGCTTTGCTGAAGTCCAGGTAGGCAATATCCACGGCACCACCTTCATCCAACACCCTTGTGACATAGTCAAAGAAATCAATGAGATTAGTCTGACATGATTTGCCTTCAGTAAAGCCATGCTGATTTGGGTCCGATAAGTTATTGTTTTTTAGGTGCTGATTTATCCTCTTTTTGAGTAGAGTCTCCATCATTTTAACTACAACTGATGTCAAGCTAACTGGCCTGTAGTTACCAGCTTCTTCTCTACTGCCCTTCTTGTGAATAGGCACAACACTGGCCATTCTCCAATCCTCAGGAACTTCTCCTGTTAACAAGGATTGGTTAAACAAATCAGTCAGGGGGATAGTAATGACAGATCTGAGTACTTTAAGAACTCTGGGGTGGATGCCATCTGGACCCATTGCCTTATTTATCTTTAATCGTTCAAGTTCTTCTAAGACATCGGCTTAATGTGATAGTTGGTACATTCAGTCTTTATTTCATGACATAAATTTTTATAGCAGTTTTTAAAGTTTACAACATGGCCTGTTTTATATTTACACCAGAATAATCTTTTTTGGGATTGTAGCTTTCTTATTTTTATGGGTAATTTATTTTTCTTGGTTTTGGTGAATATTAGAGGTACATATGATTTTATGACTCTTTGGATCTCAAGAAAAAATATATTGTAATAGTCATCTACAGTGATGCAGTCGGAGAATATTGTGGTCCAGTCAAGGGATGAGAGATAAGATTCTATGTTTTCATAGTTGGCCTTTTTAAAGTTGAAATTGGTTGTCTTGTTCTTGGGGTTGTTTATTTGAGGAAGTACATTGAGGCAAAAGTCGATTGTGCTGTGGTCACTGTTGGAAAAGGGTTCTCTTACTTTGAGTTCATAAATTGAGTGTAAACTGTTGCATAAGATGAGGTCTAGGCAGTTGTTGAGTCTGATGTTGTCTTTAACCAGTTGCACTAGTCCTAGACTAGTGATAGCATTGTAGTTGAGTGGATGGGTTCAGTTGTACATTCATTTAGGGACCAGTTAATATGTGGTAGGTTTAAATCTCCAAGAAATATAAGAGGATGTTGGTAGGAGGTTGCCCATGTTAGTAGTGTGGTTAGCTTGTTCGCATGTGAGATGTCATAGTCAGGGGCTCTGTAAGGTAGGAGGAAGCGGAGTGTGGTGACTGAAGTTAGTTCACATATGATAGTTTCGGGAAGGTAAAGATCTTCTTTAACTTGGATTTCCTTTAGTTTGAGTGATTCTTTATAGAAGATTGCAACTCCACCTCCTGTTCGGGTTTTGCGGTCAGATCAGAAAACGTGGCAGTCATTAATTGTAATAATGGAGTTGGGGAGAGATACGTTTAACCATGTTTTGCATATAAATATGATGTCGTATTTGGCAGTTTTTAGTAAGGTAAGGAGCTCAGGTATTTTGTTAGCAATGCTTCTTGAGTTTATTAGTTTACATTTAATGTTAGAAGTGGTTGATGATGAGGAAGTAAGGGAAATGCATCCACTTCTTTGTTATTGTTATTGTTATTGTTATTGTTATCGTTATCGTTATCGTTATCGTTATCGTTATCGTTATCGTTACAAGCTGATCACTGGACCACTCTGTGACAATGAGTCAATGAAAAAGAGGGTGATCATTGGTGATTAACAGATATAGATGTCCTCACAGAAATCCAAGACATAAATCAGTGTTATTTGTGTCTCATTATATTATCTCGGCAATTCAGATCTGGCCTGAGTAGGATAATGTAGCATTTGGGGAAAAAGATGCAAGCCAAAAGACCAGCCCCAGAGGCCAAAATGGAGAAGATCTCCACAGCCACCATGGACTTCCCCTTGGAGCTCAGGTAGGTGGGCAGGAAAGTGATCCAAACACTGCAAAAGACCAGCATGCTAAAAGTAATGAACTTGGCTTCATTAAAGCTATCAGGCAATTTCCTAGCCAGAAAGGCCATAATAAAACTAACAAAGGCCAGAAAGCCCAGGTAGGCCAGGACTGTGTAAAACATTGAAACTGAGCCTTCCTGACATTCCAAGATGGTCTCTCCTTCCAAGGAGTGGAAGTCCAAGTTGGGAAATGGGGGAGAGGTTATCAGCCAGATGGCACAAAGAACTGCTTGGATCAGGGGACAGGCTAAGATAATGGAATTGGTCAGTGGTTTTCCTAAGAATTTCCTTGCCCTGTTTCCTGGTTTGGTAGCCAGAACCACCATGACTGTTTTTGCCAGCACAGAGGAAACTGCAAGGGAAAAGAGAATGGCAAAAGCAGTTTGTCGGAAGAGACAAGTGAGCGTCCTGGGCTGACCAATGAAGAGGAAGGAGCAGAGGAAACAGAGCAGAAGTGAGACCAGGAGGATATAGGTGAGATCTCGGTTGTTGGCTTTGACAATTGGTGTGTCATGATATTTACAGAAAACCACCAGTACTGCAGATGTGATGAGAGAAAGGAAAAGCGTTAGAGAAGCCAAAGTGTATCCGAGGATGTCTTGATAGCTGAGGAAGTGGATCTTCTTGGAAATGCATTGGTCCTTCTCCTTGTTGGGATACTTGTCTACTGGGCAGGGGTCACACTGGGCTGCATCTGAAATTAAGAATTTATGTATAAGAATTTCATCTGTCATGATCAGTATCCCTTCCCAAGGATTCCCATGACTTTCCCCTCATTCCTATTTGGTCCATTAATAGACACCAGTGTGCCCTGTTCTACTGTCCCCATTTATTTGTATTCGTTTTCATGTTCAGGTCCATGGTTTTTTTATTATTATTATTTTATTAATAGAGTTGAAAGGGACCGTTAGGTCATCGAGTCCAACCCCCTGCCTGAGCAGGAAACCCTACAGCATCCCAGCCAAATTGAAGTCCAATCTCCTCTTGAAGGTGTCCAGAGTTGGGGAGTTCACCACCTCCCCTGGCAGGCAGTTCCATTGGTTGATCGCTCTGACCGTCAGGAAGTTCTTCCTTATTTCCAGGTTGAATCTCTCCTTGGACAGCTTCCAACCATTGTTCCTCGTCCGGCCCTCTGGTGCCCTGGGGAATAAAGAGACCCCCTCCTCACCGTGGCAACCCCTCAAGTATCTGTAAACTGCTATCATGTCCCCTCTAGACCTTCTTTTTTCTAGGCTGTCCATGCCCAGTTCTCTCAATCTCTCTTCGTAAGTCTTGGCTTCGAGTCCCCTAATCATTTTGGTTGCTCTTTTTTGCACCTTCTCCAGAGTTTCGATGTCTTTTTTGTAGTGAGGTGACCAAAATTGGATGCAGTACTCCAGGTGGGGTCTGACCAGGGCATAGTAGAGTGGTATTAGTACTTCCCTGGTCTTGGAGCGTATTCCTCTGTTCATGCAGCTTAGGATTGAGTTGGCTTTTTTGGCTGCTGCTGCACATTGCTGACTCATGTTTAGTTGATTGTCCACCAAGACTCCAAGATCTCTTTCACAGTCACTACTGCTGAGTGGGGTATCTCCCAGGCTGTATGTATGTCTAGGGTTCTTTTTGCCGAGGTGGAGGACTCTGCATTTGTCGGTGTTAAAACTCATTTTGTTGGTATGGGCCCACTGTGATAGTCTGTCTAGGTCTTCTTGTACTCTGAGCCTGTCCTCAAGGGTGTTGGCTACCCCTGCCAGCTTGGTGTCATCTGCAAATTTTATTAGTTCCCCTTTTATTCCCTCGTCCAGGTCATTGATGAAGATGTTAAAGAGTACAGGACCCAGGACAGAGCCCTGTGGTACTCCACTGTCTACTTTTTTCCATGTGGATTTGGTGCCGTTGAGGACAACTCGTTGGGTGCGGTTGATCAGCCAACTGTTTATCCATCTACATGTGTAGTAATCTACTCCATTTTTTTCTAGTTTGTGGATTAGGAGATTGTGGTCGACTTTATCGAAAGCCTTACTGAAATCCAAGTATATGAGGTCCACTGAGTTGCGTTGGTCAACTGACTTGGTTATGGTGTTGAAAAATGATATGAGATTGGTTTGGCATGATTTGTTTCTGATGAATCCGTGCTGGTTTATTGGATATGATCTTGTTTGTTTCTAGGAAGTGGGTAAGTTGTTTTTTGATTATTTTCTCCAGTATTTTTCCAGGTATAGAGGTCAGACTGATTGGTCTGTAGTTACCTGGGTCAGTCTTTTTGCCTTTTTTGTGGATGGGGACTACGTCAGCTCGCTTCCAGTCTTCCGGTAGGTCTCCAGTGATCCAGGATATTTGGTAGATGAGGAGGAGTGGTTCCGCTATGGTGTCTGCCAATTCTTTTAGGACTTTGGGGTGAAGTCCGTCTGGCCCTGGTGATTTGTATTCGTTGAGTTCCCTCAGGTAGTCCCTCACTGTGCTTTTGTCTATGTTGAGTTCGGTTCTGGGGCAGTTTGTTGCAGTTAAATTGCAGATTGGTTGGAGGGAGGTTCCCTTTTGTGTGAAGACTGATGTAAAGTAGGCGTTGAGTAGCTGTGCTTGGTCATTGCTGTCTGTGATTTCTCTACCCTCTTCGTTTTTTAGTGTGACGATTGTTTCTTTGATTTTCTTAGGATCACCCAGGCTTCCTGAGTGGTTTTTCCTTCTAAGAGTTCGTTCCAGGGGCATTGTTCAAGGTTCGCTCTGAGCTTGTTAAAGTCCGCTTTTCTGAAGTCTGAGACTGTAGTGGTGTTGGGTATGGTAGCTAGTGATTGCACTATGTTGAATTTGAGGATGACGTGGTCGCTCTCTCCCAGTTTCCCTTCTTCTTCTGTTCCCTCTATTGTTTCTTCCCTGTTTGTTAGTATTACGTCTAATATAGCATTCCCTCTGGTTCCTGTTTCAACTTTTTGGGTTAGAAAGTTGTCAGCTAGACTGGAAAGAAATTTGGCAGACTTTCCGCTTGGTGCTGAGTTAGTTTTCCAGTTGATGTCTGGGTAGTTGAAGTCCCCCATTATTGTCGTGCTGTGTTTGTTGCATATGTCTGTTAGTTGGCATGTGAAGAGGTCGTCCATTGTGTCTGTTTGATTGGGTGGTCTGTAGTATACTCCAATTGTGGTGTTGCTCTTTTTTTCTTTTATGTTGACCCATATGATTTCTAGGGGGTTATCATCTTTGGTTGGATGTAGTTCTGTGGCATTGTAGTGGTCTTTGATGTATAGTGCAACACCTCCTCCTTTCTTGTTTGACCTGTTCTTCTTGAAGAGGTTGTAACCCATTATCTGTGTGTTCCAGGCGTGTGTTTCGTCCCACCAGGTTTCTGTGATTCCAATTAGATCGTATTGGCCCTCGTGTATTAATAATTCCAGTTCATCCTGTTTGTTTCCCAAGCTTTGTGCGTTCGTGTACAGGCATTTTAGATGTTTGTGTTTGTTTGCAGGTAGAAATTTTTTATTCTCAGGTTTGTTTGTAGGCTTGTCCCGTTCCCCTTCCTTGTTTTGTTCAGTGTTTTGTCATATAGTTTGGTCACCCTCCCCTCTCAGAGCTAGTTTAAAGCCCTCCTGATGAGTTGGGCTAGTCGGTTGCCTAGGAGGTTCTTCCCCGCTGTAGTGAGGTGTAGCCCGTCGCTTGCTAGAAGCCCTTCTTGGAGATAGTGCAGGCCATGGTCGAGGAAGCCGAAGTTCTTATGGCGACACCATCCTTTAAGCCAGTGATTTATCTGCGGGATTTTGCGTTCTCTGGCGGGGTGTCGTCCTCTAGTGGGGAGGATGGAAGAAAAAACAACCTGAGCACCTGTTTTTCTGATTGTGTCGCCCAAGTGGTCATAGTCTTTCATAATTTGGTTCATGTCTTTCCCTGTGTCATTGGTTCCCGCATGAATCACCAATAGTGGGTAGTAGTCCGTGGGTTTGAGTATTTTGGTGAGGTTTTCAGTTATGTCAGAGATTTTAGCTCCAGGGAGGCAGCACACCTCTCTAGATTGGTTGTCTGGTCTGCAGATGGGAGGCTCAGTTCCCCTGAGGATTGAGTCTCCAATTACCAGTACTCTCCTTTTCTTTTTGGCTGGCTTGGGGTGAGGGAGGTTAGCTTCTGTTGTTGAGGCTTTTGGTGGAGTTGTGCTGTGCTTGGTTCTTGGTGGTTCTTTGTCAGATGTTTGCAGGTTTTCTTGTTCCGAGAGTACTGAATATTTGTTGCTTGTAGGCAGTGGGGTTGGGAGGAGGAGGGTTGGAGTTGGTGGAGGCTTGTTTTTTCGTCTTAGGGTGATGTGTGTCCAGCTATTTACTGCTTCTGGGGCGTGGATTCGGCTTAGCTCCTCTGGGGTGTTGGTTTTGTTGGGAGTCTGATGGATTTTCTCATTGTGATGTTGGTGCTTCAGGGTTGTTAGGTTTTTCTCTAGGTTTTTGATTTTTTCCTCAAGTAGCTGGATGAGTTTGCATTTGTTGCAGATAAAGTTTTGGAGGTTTGAGGGGAGGAGTGAGTACATGGAGCACAAACTGCAGCACACCATGGATTCAGTTCCGTCTTCATCTATGCTTGTTCGGGGAGTGACTTCTGTGTGCATGGTTGGTGTATCTTCTCTCTCTCTCTCTGTGTTGTTCTTTATGTGTGTGGTAGGTTGCAGGGTGGGTGCGGGAGAGTGTAGAGGTGACATGTCTGCTCTTGTTGCTGGGTTGGTGATTTCCTCTGCTTCCCTGGTCAGCAAACCCGGTGTTCTTTTGCCTCGCGATGAGCTTTTAGCTTCTTCCCAGCATGCACCAGGAGTATGCAAATTACCCCCTGAAGCTCAGATTCCTGGGTGGTGAGTTCCTCTGCTTCCCTGGTCAGCAAACCCGGTGTTCTTTTGCCTCGCGGTGAGCTTTTAGCTTCTTCCCAGCATGCACCAGGAGTATGCAAATTACCCCCTGAAGCTCAGATTCCAGATTTTACCTATACCTGTTATCTAGTACATGTTTGTACTTGTACTAAATACAAAAAAATACAAATCCCATTTACACTTATGCACTGCCAATTCACTTTGACTGTCAGTAGTTCAGATTCTTGAATGGAACTTAATATTTAAACAATCCTTTTTATTCATTTGAACTGCCCAAATTTCCTGATTTCTTCATGCTTGACAGGGTTAGGTTTAGAGAGATGGAAAATGCTGACAGAAGGACACCTTTAATAAAACTTGAGTCTCCTCTTTCAGATAATTGACAGATGGTTTTTCTGAAGGGATGCGACTATATATAAGGCTAGCAGTGCACCCATAAAACTAGACTGCATCAAATTATTGAGGAGCAGAAAATTTCCTTGTCGGGGCAGACAGCTCAGATTCATAAACTGACAGTATGAGTACTCTAATGTAGTATATTCCCAACAAAAATGACAAAATTAATGTCTTTATTTACTCAATGTCTTCCTAGACCAGGAATTGGGAACCTGTGGCTCTGGAGCCACGTGTGTCTCTTTTGGCCCCTTGCTTTTGCTCTTTGTCCTATCACTGACTGGCTTCCTCCTCCCCTCCCTTACCTGGCCTGAGAAAGTAAGGCCTCCACTTCCACAGCGCCCCCCGAGGAGGACGGCTGTGTGGACAACTGTTGGTTCAGGAAGATTGCGTGCAGTTGAGCAAAAACATAGCAATTTTGGTCTCTCTGTATCGAATTCCTATAATGTTCTTGCGGATTTAAATAGTAAGGATGTTGGAGATATTAGCAAGGTCCCTCAGGCAGAGAATGAGGGGATGTTCAAAGGGGAAGTTGTCGTAAATGTCACCAAACCATCAAGCGCAGTTAGAAATAAAAAGAGGACACATTTTCTTGTGGGTGATTCGACTGTTAGAGGTGTTGATTTGGGACAGAGCAAGGATGTGGTGAAGGTGCTGAGGTGTCTCCCAGGGGCCACTGCCAGCAGGGACAGGAGGCGGATTACAAACATTGTTGAGGCTGTGAGTAAAGGTAATAACGTTGATGTGGTGGTGCATCTTGGCAGAAATGATTTGTCCCAGAGAAATGTTAATGTAGTAAAAAGAGATTTTCAATGTCTAAGTGTGGAGATGGGTAAAATAACTGATTCAGTGACTTTCTCAGAGGTGTTACCGGTTTGTGGCCAAGAGGATAAAACAATGTGTATCAGAGAGTTTAATGTGTGGTTAAGGCAGTGGTGTAATGCTGAAGGTTTTGGCTATGTAAGTCATGATGTCAGTATGTGGTCTAATAGGGAGTTGTTTAAGAGGGATGGTTTGCATCCATCATACAGAGGTACCCAGGTGCTCGGTGAGGAATTCAGAACTTTTTTGGACAGGCATTTAAACTAGGTAAAGGGGACAGAGATGTAACTGATGTGGGTGATTTCTGTCCCCAACCAATGAGGATAAAGCAGTTTTTGGAAGCTTATGAAAAGGGAGCTGCAAATGAAATAGATGTAGTTGTTGATGATAAGGGGCAAACTAATAATGAAAATAATGTTCTTCGGGTAATGTGCACGAATGCTCGAAGCTTGAGCAACAAGCTCTGTGAATTAATGGCCATAATATATAGAGATAATTTGGACCTGGTTGCCATAACTGAGACATGGTTTAAGGATTCTAATGAATGGGAAATATCCATACCAGGATATACACTGTATAGGAAGGATAGAATAGAGAGAAGGGGAGGTGGAGTAGCCATTTATATTAAAGAAAGTCTAAAAACAACACTAATTCACAATACATGTCAAGATCTAGAGACTCTCTGGATTTGCATGCAAAATAAAGAAGGTTCTGTCATTAGAATTGGGGTGATCTAGAGGCCTCCAGGGCAATCCGAGGAATATGACAACAAGATGGTGGATGAAATTACCCAAATGGCAGTAAAGGGAGATATTGTGGTTATGGGTGATTTCAACATGACTGATGTTGACTGGAATATCCCCAGTGCCCTTACATGCAAAAGTAAGAATATAGTAGAGGCCTGTACAGGAGCAGCTCTGGCACAGCTGGTTAAGACACCAACTAGAGGGGAGAATATTCTAGATTTAGTTTTTACGAATGGGAATTGGGTTTCAGATGTCAAGGTGGGAGACAATTTAGGATGCAGTGACCATCTATGTTTGTGGTTTGATGTAAAAACTAATTGTGAGCAATCCTATAATGCAACCAAAGTATTGGATTTCAGAAAAACAAATTTTAATGCAATGGGGGAATATTTAGAAAATGAATTAAAGGGGAGGGATAAAATGGCAGGAGCGAGCACCCAGTGGACTGTATTAAAAAAGGCCATCTTAAAAGCCACTGGACTGTATGTAAGACAAATAACTAAAGGTAAAAGAAAGAAGAAACCGCTATGGTTTAGCAATGATGTAAGGGCTATAGTCAATGAAAAAAAGGCTGCCTATAGGAGGTATAAAGAGTCTGGAAGTATAGCTGATAGGGAGGTGTATAAAATGAGACAGAAGGAGGCGAAACAGATAATATATGCTGCTAAAGCCTCAAAAGAGGAAGAAATTGCCAAATCTGTAAAGAAGGGGGATAAAACCTTTTTCAGATATATTAGTGATAAGAAGAAGAAAAACTGCGGCATCACGAAACTTAGTACTGGGAATAATACATGCATTAATGGGAATAAGGAGATCGCTGACCATTTCAATAGCTACTTCTGTTCAGTTTTCTCAAAAGACACCGTACAAAATAATACTATAGAGGGATATAGCATTGCTTCCAGCTGTACGGATTCAGCTCCAGTGATCTTAGAAGCCGATGTCTTAGAAGAACTTGAACGATTAAAGATAAATAAGGCAATGGGTCCAGATGGCATCCACCCCAGAGTTCTTAAAGAACTCAGATCTGTCATTACTACCCCCCTGACTGATTTGTTTAACCAATCCTTGTTAACAGGAGAAGTTCCTGAGGATTGGAGAATGGGCAGTGTTGTGCCTATTCACAAGAAGGGCAGTAGAGAAGAAGCTGGTAACTACAGGCCAGTTAGCTTGACATCAGTTGTAGTTAAAATGATGGAGACTCTACTCAAAAAGAGGATAAATCAGCACCTAAAAAACAATAACTTATTGGACCCAAATCAGCATGGCTTTACTGAAGGCAAATCATGTCAGACTAATCTCATTGATTTCTTTGACTATGTCACAAAGGTGTTGGATGAAGGTGGTGCCATGGATATTGCCTACCTGGACTTCAGCAAAGCCTTTGATATGGTTCCACATAAAGAGCTGATAGATAAATTAGTGAAGATTGGACTTAATCCCTGGATAGTTCAATGGATTTGCAGCTGGCTGAAGCATAGACATCAGAGAGTTATTGTTAACGGCGAGTATTCTGAGCAGAGTCAGGTTACAAGCGGTGTGCCACAAGGGTCTGTTCTGGGTCCTATTCTTTTTAATATGTTTGTGAGTGACATAGGGGAAGGTTTGGTAGGGAAAGTTTGCCTATTTGCCGATGACTCTAAAGTGTGCAATAGGGTTGATATTCCTGGAGGGGTCTGTAATATGGTAAATGATTTAGCTTTACTAGATAAATGGTCAAAGCAATGGAAACTGCAGTTTAATGTTTCCAAATGTAAAATAATGCACTTGGGGAAAAGGCATCCTCAGTCTGAGTATTGTATTGGCAGTTCTGTGTTAGCAAATACTTCAAAAGAAAAGGATTTAGGGGTAATGATTTCTGACAGTCTCAAAATGGGTGAACAGTGCAGTCAGGCGGTAGGGAAAGCAAGTAGGATGCTTGGCTGCATAGCTAGAGGTATAACAAGCAGGAAGAGGGAGATTATGATCCCGCTATATAGAATGCTGGTGAGACCACATTTGGAATACTGTGTTCAGTTCTGGAGACCTCACCTACAAAAAGATATTGACAAAATTGAACGGGTCCAAAGACGGGCTACAAGAATGGTGGAAGGTCTTAAGCATAAAACGTATCAGGAAAGACTTAATGAACTCCATCTGTATAGTCTGGAGGACAGAAGGAAAAGGGGGGACATGATCGAAACATTTAAATATATTAAAGGGTTAAATAAGGTTCAGGAGGGAAGTGTTTTTAATAGGAAAGTGAACACAAGAACAAGGGGACACAATCTGAAGTTAGTTGGGGGAAAGATCAAAAGCAACATGAGAAAATATTATTTTACTAAAAGAGTAGTAGATCCTTGGAACAAACTTCCAGCAGACGTGGTAGATAAATCCACAGTAACTGAATTTAAACATGCCTGGGATAAACATATATCCATCCTAAGATAAAATACAGAAAATAGTATAAGGGCAGACTAGATGGACCATGAGGTCTTTTTCTGCCATCAGACTTCTATGTTTCTATGTTTCTATTCTCTGGGGCTGGTTGAGGAAAATAGCCACCTCCAGCCAACAATTCCCTTTGGAGAATCCTCCTTATGACTCCCTGACTGGCTACAGTGGGACTAGGACTGTACACATCCATGGGGGAGATCACAAAGTGAGTGCCAAGTGCAGGAAAGGTGCCCTTTGATTGTGGGCAGCAGGGGGGTGCTTGTTTAAGGAGGGTATTTGGATGTGGCTTCTTTCCTGCTCTAAGTATCTGGTCATTGCCTTGTCATGTCCCATCCCACCCACCACAAATCTTTGGCTGAGCAGGGTGGGCATAAGATCCATCCTGAAGTGGCAGTAAGCAAATACTGACTTCACTCCAGTGACCCTCCTATCCTCTTTCTACTCTCATGTGGGGGAGGGGGCATGGCAAGGCAATGGTCAGATCCTTAGGGCAAGAGAAAAGCAGCCCTGAGCTGCCTTCATGCCACATTCGTGCATAAGGCAGCCTTCACGTCCTGCTGCTTTGGACTAAAGATCAGCCGAAGAACAGCAGGGAGATGGGATGGGATGGGGTAGGGTAGGACATGACAAGGCAGTGGTTGGATCCTTAGGGAAAGAGAGAATGCACATCCAAAGAGCCTCTTTAAGTGACCAGCTGCATACCACCCGTCCTCCACTATTGCCTTTGAACCTTGCTTCCTGCAAATGCCACAACCCACCAGGAAGTTGTGAGAAGGGGAAGAGGGTCACCCGAAGAGAAGCCACTGGTGGTGATTGTTCCTCAGCACAGACAGAAAGTAGGGAGAGGGAGAAAGAGTAATAGGAGAAAGAGAAAAATGAGGGAGGGAGGTAGAGAAAGATGGTGAGAGGAAGAAAAAGAGATGGAGAGGGAGAGAAAGAGACAGATAACTTTTTTCTAATAGAAAACCGACCCACAAAACCTGGGTTGGGGTACAGGGGGGGTCATGTGATTCGGTGGGAGTGTCATCAAGTTGGCCATACCCACCCAGGTTTTGTGTCTCTGGGTGTTTTGTTTTCTCTGGGAAAAGAGTCCAAATTACTTTTTGACTTTTTATTTTTTGTTTTATTTATTTATTTATTGGATTTATATGCCATCCCCCTCCAAGGACTCGGGGCAGCTTAAAACATATTTTAAGATTGCCGACCCCTGTTCTAGACACTGGAATATCTGCATGTGAAAAGTACTCTACCTGTCTTATTTGAGATGGTTCCATCTGGACAAAGGGCACATTGGTAGCAGCAAATGGGCTGGCCCTCTGGAACTCGTCTCCTCTCTCCTGCATGGCACCTCTTCTTGCCACACCTGGCAAAGGGCTTCTACTGAAAGGGAAAAAAGAAATAGCATCCTGGTTTCAAGCAGAACTTTCCCACTCATTGGTAAAGGTTTCACAGATTTGACCTCAAATTTGTTAACCTCAAATGCAAGTAATTCACCAAATTCCAAAAGTCTTTCCTGCATCTATATACATGTTTTTACCTTAGAATAGGTGTTCTAGCTACGCTGCCTGGAGAATTCTGGGAGTTGAAGTCCACAAGTCTTAAAGTTGCCATGTTTGAGGACCTCTACCTTAGAAAGATGTTCATCATCCCCAGGAGAGAGTGATTCTTTACCTGAATTTACAACATTTCTTTCCAGCTCACCTTTGAGGCCCAGATGATCCCATCAGAGTTAATGGTGAAATCCTGGCCTTGGGCAGCCCTGGAATACTTTTGCCCAACTTTCACAGACACAAAAGATTTATTGGAGTGGACAACCCAGTTGACGATATCATAACGAGGAGTTCTCAGTCCATTTTGTGAGAAGGAGATTTCTTCACCAGCACTGTTGTTGAAGTGGACATTTCTTAAATTGGCAAGAACCTGAAAGAAAAGAGATCTTCAGAAATTGGAGCAATTACCTGAAAGGCAGAAATAGAATAGAATAGAATAGAATGGAATGGAATGGGATGGGATGGGATAGAACATTGAATTATTGTCATAGGGGTCAAATAAGCAATCAGGAAACAATACAGTGATACCTCATCTTACGAACACCTCTTCATACAAACTTTTTGTGATGCGAACCTGGTGCTTAAGATTTTTTTGCCTCTTCTTCCGAACTATTTTCACCTTACAAATAGCGTTGGGCAAACCGAACTTGCATAGTTCGGGTCCATGCCGAACTTTGCGGGGTTCAGCATACTGAACCTGAATCTGGACTTTTAAAAAAGTCTGTGTTCACGTTCGGCATTCACTCGAACACCACAGTAGATGGGAGGGGGAGACGGGGAGGGCTCTGAGGCTCAAGCCGCCAACTTGGCTTGGGGTGGGCAGGAGGGGCAACTCCAGACCCGGAGCCTGACACCTCCCCCACAGTGCTTCGCCTCCCGCCAGGCCAGAGAGGTGGGGTAGCAGGTTCTGCTGGCCAGCTATTCAGGATTCCGGCCAGCAGCTTCAAGCTTGCAGTGGGCGGGAGGGGGAGACGGGAAGGGCTCTGACTCAAATACCCAGTGATAAACAGAATATTTTGTATTGTTGACAATTGAGTCAAATATTTAATATTTCTCTTGGTTTCTCATATCTCAACCAACTGTAGCTTTTCAGATGTAGACTTGTGACAAAAATTATAAAAGTCATGATGTCTTACCTCTGCAAGCTATTCACAGCTGCATTGCTATTACTATTAATTTTCTCATTGTTCCTATCAGCCATCTCCTTCCACTCATGACTGTAAGTCTGTAACTTTTCCCTTGTATCCCTTGGATTTATATCAATATTTGTATCCATATTGCTTATTTGTATCATATGACAACCATTAAGTGTTGTATCTCATAATTCTTGACAAATGTCAATTTTTACTACCACACTGTGGGCATGGCTTATGCATTTTGTTTCAACATCTTTCATCTTTTTACATGTTCAGGTTGCATGTTGAGGAAAACTGAGGAGGTTCTGCAGATATACCCTTTAGGACTTCATCTGTCCTGTTCTAGCATCTTGCACGTTGCACAAATGCATCCAGATTATCTTGTTGTGAGATGACACCTCCTCCTTGGCAACCTACTGATACTCTTAGAACTCTGAATATGTTTCAGGACCATATAGTGTATAGGTTATTTTCTTTTGCCCCCTCTTTCAACAAAACATTTATTGAATATTATCGTTTTTTTAAAGTAATTGCTGGTTTACTCTGTTCAGAGATGCCTTGATAGGATTTCAAGAAATGCATATGAGAAGCTTCTTCTCTATTGATCTATGAACTGGATAAAATGTCACAGAGATTACCTGCCATGGCTTCACATTTGTGATCCTCTCTCCAAGCTTCAGCATAGCCGGTCGTGCTCCTGATCCATAAAGTGCATGCAATGCATGTGACACTGCATAAATGGCATTGTAGATATTGTAACTTTCACCTGTCATCCTTATTTCAAAAATAACATCTGGAATATTCTGTAAATTCTCCTTTCCTGTACAGTGTTGTCTCCCTTTTGGAAGGACCTTGCCTGGTTTGAGGATATGGCAGCCAAAGAGTGTTTCCCACCAATTCAGGAGAAAGATGTCTCCTTCTTTCATCAAATGGTATAAAGACAGGAGGAAATGGCTGAATTCTGGGACATCACCACTTTGTTCCCTAAACTGTAAAGCCCCATGCAAAGGTGCTAGACTTTCAGCAATGTTTCCCTGCATAGCAAATTTCCAGTGAGAAGTTAGGATCCAAACATTTTGAAGTCGTACCTTTTTATATATTACAGAAAATTTCAGAAATGTCAAAAATTTTACAGTATCAGTGGAATCTCCAAACAGAATAATAACTTCAGCTTTCAATACAATATTCGAAAGGAATTTCTTGAGTGCAATATTTACGTCCTTAGTGTTCAAACTTTCAGTAAAGGCCAAGCAGATTTCCTTCTCCTTCAGCATTGGCATCAACGTTGAAATGAAATGTTCTGCACTGTCATCTTCAGAGGTCCCAAGCCCAACCCAGTTCCACTGGAAATGCAGGATTAGTTGAACTAAACCCACACACTGAGGAAAGTCACTGGGGTTAATCCGGAAGAAGGAAGGATAAACTGGTCTGTATTCCTGAGGGAACTCAAAGCCAACACCAAGCTGGAGAAAGGGAGATTCCTCTTTCAAAAACAAGGTAAAGTTTTGTGCTCACTTCACATGCTCTTTTTTAATGTTACATATCAGGCAGACTTACCGTATTTTTTGGAGTCTAAGATGCACCAGAGTATAATAAGCACCTTAGTTTTTTTGGAAGAAAATAGGGAAAAGAATCTGCTTACCAGGTATTCATCTGGGTAGCCTCCTTAGTCAGCACATTATTTTATCCCCTGGTTAAGGGCTTTAAAAAAAATTATTCAGAGAGAGTAATAATGAAAGAGTTTGCAAGCCAATAAGAGCTGGGAACAGCATTAACACCTGGAAAGAAACTTTGGGAGCGGGTAGAGCAATGGAAAAAGGTTTGCAAAGACTTAGGGCTTGGAAAACCTTCTTTGCAGAGAGTAAGAATGAAAGAGCTTGCAAGCTGGTAAGCGCTAGGATCATTGTTAGTGCCTGGTTAGGGCTGGAAAGACATTTGGAGCAACGTAGACCAATGGGGGGGGGGGGAAACTGAAAAGACCTAGGGCTTGTAAAACATAGAAACATTGAAATATAGAAGACTGACAGCAGAAAAAGACCTCATGGTCCATCTAGTCTGCCCTTATACTATTTTCTGTATTTTATCTTAGGATGGATATATGTTTATCCCAGGCATGTTTAAATTCAGTTATTGTGGATTTATCTAACACGTCTGCTTGAAGTTTGTTCCAAGGATCTACTACTCTTTCAGTAAAATAATATTTTCTCATGTTGCTTTTGATCTTTCCCCCAACTAACTTCAGATTGTGTCCCCTTGTTCTTGTGTTCACTTTCCTATTAAAAACACTTCCCTCCTGGACCTTATTTAACCCTTTAACATATTTAAATGTTTCGATCATGTCCCCCCTTTTCCTTCTGTCCTCCAGACTATACAGATTGAGTTCAATAATTCTTTCCTGATACGTTTTATGCTTAAGACCTTCCACCATTCTTGTAGCCCATCTCTGGACCTGTTCAATTTTGTCAATATCTTTTTGTAGGTGAGGTCTCCAGAACTGAACACAGTATTCCAAATGTGGTCTCATCAGCGCTCTATATAAGGGGATCACAATCTCCCTCTTCCTGCTTGTTATACCTCTAGCTATGCAGCCAAGCATCCTACTTGCTTGTCCTACTGCCCGACCACACTGCTCACCCATTTTGAGACTGTCAGAAATCACTATCCCTAAATCCTTCTCTTCTGAAGTTTTTGCTAACACAGAACTGCCAATGCAATACTCAGATTGAGGATTCCTTTTCCCCAAGTGCATTATTTTACATTTGGAAACATTAAACTGCAGCTTCCATTGCTTTAACCATTTATCTAGTAAAGCTAAATCATTTACCATATTACAGACCCCTCCAGGAATATCAACCATTTCTCAACAGAGAGAAACAATGAAAGAGCATGCAAGGTAAGAGCTGGGAAAATAGTTAGCAGGTAGTTAGGGCTGAGGAAAAAAGCTACATTCAGAGTATAAGACATATCCAAATTATCAGCCTCTGTTAGGGACGAAAAGGGTGCGTCTTGTACTCCGAAAGATATGGTACTTCAATTAACAAGCTTAATCCTCTTCTCTTCCTAGGAAGACCTGCTATATATTTTGTTTGGTTGTGACATGTCAGAAGAAAAGAAATAATTAACCTGGTAGAGGTGATAAATTGCAGTGAAATGCTGGCTAAACTTTTATGAAAGTCAGAAATTAATTTTTCTTGGCAAGTAAAGCATTTCAGAATTATTTCATTATCGGTCTGTTGGGGTTATATATCTTGACACGTAAAATATAAAAGTGGATTCAACTCTAGGATATCCCCCTCAATAACATTGTTTTCATCCTTGATTTCTGTGTGAGCTTCCATACTGTATCCAGTGAAGCACCCTTACCTGTGGAACCTTGTAGATGCCAAAGATGGAAGCCATCTGCCTTGAGGATTTGGGGTGGTCACCTCCAATGATAGAGAGCAGAATGTCCTGCCTGTCACATTTATAACCTGGAATCATTCGGCCCCATGTGGACAGCAAGGAGAGGCTAATTAAAGAAATGATCTTCTCAATCCGAACATTGTCACAAATGTGGAAGCCAAGTGTGAGGTTGGGGAGGAGAACCAAATCTTTGTTGATCTCTGTGACTGCAAACTCTAAGGCTAGGAACTCTTGGTATTTCTTGAACATGGGTCTGTGGTAAAGAAAACACTGGGAGCATTACAGGGAGTATATATATATATATATATGTGTGTGTGTGTGTGTGTGTGTATGTGTGTGTGTGTGATTTAGAATAGAATAACAGAATTGGAAGGGACTTTGGAGGTTCAGATTGGATTAGATTATTATTACAGTTGGAAGGGACCTTGTAGGTCATCTAGTCCAACACCCTGTTTAGGCAGGAAACCCTACCTAAGATGATGGATAACCATTGAGACAAATGGTTATCCATCACCATCTTCTTAAAAACTTCTAGTGTTGGAGCATTTAAAATGTCCCTAGGCATGTTGTTCCATTGGTTAATTGTTCTGTCAGGAAATGTCTCCTTATTTCTAGGTTGCTTCTGTCCTTGAGTAGTTTCCATTCATTTCTTGCTCTACCTTCAAGTGCTTTGGAGAATAGCTTGACTCCCAATTCTTTTTGGCATCCCCTGAGATATTGGAACACTGATATTATGTCTCCCCTAGACTTTCTTTTCATTAAACCAAACATATCAAACTCCTGCAACCATTCTTCACATGTTTTAGCCTCCAGCTCCTAATCATCTTTGTTAGAAACATAGAAAAATAGAAGACTGAGTCTGTCCTTATACTATTTTCTGTATTTTATCTTAGGGTGGATATATGTTTATCCCAGGCATGTTTAAATTCAGTTACTGTGGATTTACCAACCACGTCTGCTGGAAGTTTGTTCCAAGGATCTACTACTCTTGTTGCTCTTCTCTAAACTCTTTCTAGAGTCTCGATATATTTTTAATATAGTGGCAACCAAACCTGGATGCAGTACCAAGGCATTATAAAGTGGTATTAGAGAGCCAAGGTGGTCCAGTGGTTAAAATGCTAGCTGCAGTTCGGCAATTTAAATCTCACCAGCTCAAGGTTGACTCAGCCTTCCATCCTTCTGAAGTGGGTAAAATCATTACCTGGATTGTTGGGGACAATATGCTGACTCTGTAAACCCCTTAGAGAGGGCTGTAAAAGCTCTTTGAAGTGGTATATCAGTCTAAGTGCTATTACTATTAACACTTCTTCATTATATCCCTCTGTTTATGCAGACTAGAACTGTATTGGTTTTTTTGGTTAATTGCTCCCACCATTAGGAAATTTCTTCTTAGTTCTAAACTTCTTCTGTCTTTGTTAGTTTCCACTCTTTCTTATCTTGGTGCTTTGGAAAATAGTTTGATCCCCTTGTCTTTGTAGGATCCTAACTACACTCTTTTTTTCCTTTAGATTAGACATAATCCAATTCCTGTAACCATTGGTGTAAGTTTTAGCCTCCACCCACCTAATCATCTTTGTGGCTCTTATCTGCATACTTTACAGAGTATCACTTTTTGTTGTTGTTGTATTGTGATAACCAGAACTGGTCACCACAATACAAACCTGGTCTTATAACAATGCCAGACAATGAAAAATAGTTAAACTTTTCTATGAATTTTCTACTATGACTTTCTACCAAAATGAACATTGTCACCTATTTTTAAAGTCAGCACAATTTTGGTTTTATTGTTCCTCACTTTTTATGGAGTCTGTCATCTTCCTGGTATAGAATTCTGGAATGATTGAGAATTTGAGCCTGCTTTAAGATCAAAGGCAAGAACTAAACCAGGACATTAGAACAGTAAACCAAAGATTTCTGAACAAAGAAAATAATTAATGATTTTTTTCCCTGCCAGGTGCAACTTACAAAGAATTATAACGAGGTCTGAATGGCTCCTTCTGAAAATCAGGGACTCTGGAGAACATATGAGTTTGCAGGGGTAAATTCCCACCAATAATGAGATCACCGGGTCTGTAATAGTGCATTGTTCCTTTAGGCTTGAACAAATTCCTCAACACACATACTGCTCGCCTCCTCTTAGCAGTAGTTGGAGGAAAGAGGCAGAAGAGCAGCAGCAGGAGAGGCAGCCCAGTCATTCTTATCCGTTCTAAATTATAAACCAAGGTTCATGCAGAAGCTGAATTACATGCATGAACAAAGCAAAAAGTAAGGACAACTGAGTCTCAACAAATCCAGGAAACACTCTTTTCAACACAAGGCAAATGTAATTTCACAGATCCTGCCCCTAGTGGATGACTTTGGAATATGTTTTCAAAGCAGGTTTAACCTGGAATAATTTGGGGGACAGAAATCCAGAGGGATACATTATGAATTACTCTTATGATAATTGCAAAGGAAAAGAATCCTCCTATACACTCATATTATTCATACTCCAGAATGAGGAAAACAAGTTTGTCTCTCTTGTTGTTGTTGTTTGGACCCAGTGTTTGGACCCAGTGTTCTGCTATACAGTGATACCTCAAGATACGAACCCCTCGTCTTACGAACAACTCGTGATACGAACCCGGGGTTCAGAAAAATTTTGCCTCTTCTTACGAACTTTTTTCGAGTTACGAATCGGCATTCGGAGACTGCTGGGAAGCCGCGCGGCTGTTTTAAAAGGTGAAAGCCGGGCGGCGGGGCTTCCCAGAAGCCTCCCGAACGCCAGTTCGTAACTCGAAAAACGTTTGTAAGAAGAGGCAAAATTTTTCTGAACCCCGGGTTCGGTTCGGGAGGTTGCTGGGAAGCCCCCCAGGCCAGCTGTGACCTTTTAAAACAGCCGCGCCGCTTCCCAGCTGTCTCCCGAAGCTGAACACGGAAGTTCGGCTTTGGCGTTCGGCTTTGGGAGACAGCTGGGAAGTGGCGCGGTTGTTTTAAAAGGTCACAGACGGCCTGGGGGGCTTCCCAGCACCCCCCTGAACCCTGAACCTGGAAGTTCGGCACATGTTCGGGGTTCGGGGGAGTGCTGGGAAGCCCCCCAGGCCGGCTGTGACCTTTTAAAACGACCGCGCCGCTTCCCAGCTGTCTCCCAAAGCCGAACGCGGAAGTTCGCCTTTGGCGTTCGTTTTTGGGAGACAGCTGGGAAGCGGCGCGGTTGTTTTAAAAGGTCACAGCCGGCCTGGGGGGCTTCCCAGCACCCCCTGAACCCCAAACCCGGAAGTTCGGCACAAGTTCGGGGTTCGGGGGGTGCTGGGAAGCCCCCCCAGGCCGGCTGTGACCTTTTAAAATGGCCGCGCTGCTTCCCAGCTGTCTCCTGAAGCCGAACGCTAAAGCCGTTCGGCTTTGGGAGACAGCTGGGAAGCAGTGCGGCTGTTTTAAAAGGTCGCAGCCGGCCTGGGGGCTTGCCAGCACCCTCCCGAACCCGGGTTTGGGGTTCGGGGGGTGCTGGGAAGCCCCCCAGGCTGGCTGCAACCTTTTAAAAGAGCCATGCCGCTTCCCAGCTGTCTCCTGAAGCCGAACGGCAAAGCCGAACTTCCGCGTTCGGCTTCAGGAGACAGCTGGGAAGCGGCGCGGGTGTTTTAAAAGGTTGCAGCCGGCCTGGGGGGCTTCCTAGCACCCCCCGAACCCAGGTTTGCAGCTCGGGGGGGTGCTGGGAAGCCCCCCAGGCCGGCTGCGACCTTTTAAAAGAGCCGCGCCGCTTCCCAGCTGTCTCCTGAAGCCGAACGGCAAAGCCGAACTTCCGCGTTGGACTTCAGGAGACAGATGGGAAGCGGCGCGGCTCTTTTAAAAGGTCGCAGCCGGCCTGGTGGGCTTCCCAGCACCCCCCCGAACCCGGGTTCGGGGTTCAGGAGTGCTGGGAAGCCCCCCAGGCCGGCTGCGACCTTTTAAAACAGCCACGCTGCTTCCCATCTGTCTCCTGAAGCCGAACGCGGAAGTTCGGCTTTGCCGTTCAGCTTCAGGAGACAGCTGGGAAGCGGCACGGCTCTTTTAAAAGATCGCAGCCGCGCCGCTACCCAGCTGTCTCCTGAAGCCGAACGGCAAAGCCGAACTTCTGCGTTCGGCGTTCGGAGACAGCTGGGAAGCCATGCGGCTGTTTTAAAAGGTCGCAGCCGGCCTGGGGGGCTTCCCAGCACCCCCCAACCCCGAACCCGTGTTCGAGGGGGTGCTGGGAAGCCCCCCAGGCCGGCTGTCACCTTTTAAAACAGCCGCGCGGCTTCCCAGCAGTCGCCGAAAGCCGTTTTAAATTGACTTTACATTGTTTCCTATGGGAAACAATGTTTCGTCTTACGAACCTTTCGTCTTACGAACCTCCTCCTTGCACCAATTAAGTTCGTATCATGAGGTATTACTGTATTTTGTTGATCAGGCAATGATCCCACAGTTTTGTCCTACTGCGTGAAGGGCTTTGAATATAAAGAAACTATCATATGTAAACCTAGCAAAAAGCAAATGAACTATGGATGCTTGGCCTTTCCAATATTGGGACTTAGAGAGTTTTCAAAGAAATTAACAGAAAAAAATGTTGTTTAAAAATATGAGTGCTCAAAATTATGACATTTTGGTGAAAACATCGTGTTTAAAATGAAATGACCTTCAACTTTATGTCTATG
This sequence comes from Erythrolamprus reginae, assembly GCF_031021105.1. Lineage (NCBI taxonomy): Eukaryota > Metazoa > Chordata > Lepidosauria > Squamata > Dipsadidae > Erythrolamprus > Erythrolamprus reginae. The sequence continues at coordinate 6,972,818 of NC_091950.1, read as the reverse complement.
TCTTTGTCTCTTTCTCTTTCTACTTCTATTTCTATTTCCATGCTGCCCTTCTCCACAGACTCAGGATGGCTCCGAGCAAATGAATGCAAAAATACAATATGGAGGAAATCTATTTTAAAACAATTCTAAAACCCAATACTTTAAAAGCAGTTATCCACTTTCATTCCATATGCATTGGCCAGAGCTAACACTCAATGGCCCCAAGTCTGCCAGCAGAGATTAGTTTTTAAGACCTGCTATGATGTCCTTCCTCTCAATGAAGTTCAGCTTCAACCAAAACAACACAGAAGCACTCAACAGATACAAAATTAAAGTAAATCGCTCTAAATTCAACTGCAGGAAATACGACTTTAGTAACTCACTACCAGACTCTGTAGTATCATCAACTAAGCCCCAAAACATTACCCTTAGACTATCCACTTTTGATCTCTCCCGATTCCTAAGAGTTCAGTAACCACTGATATGTATTTGACAAAACAAATACATTAAAAAAAAGATATTTTTCAATCTTTATTCCACTGTCATGATACACAAATCCCTCTACCTACTCTTAGACTGAATTTTTATAGGCAGACTTTGGGAATGGCTCTTCTGCAGCTCTCTCTAGCAAAGGAAACTTTTAAATGCCTCATTCCATTAAAGGGGTCCTTGGTAGTGATGGGCGAACTGAACCTGCAGAATTTGGGTCCATACCAAATTTTGCGGTGTTCGGTATGCCGAACATGAACCCGAAATTTTTCCAAAGTTCGGGGTCATGTTTGGTGTTTGGAGCTTTGATATCACCGGCAGGTTGCTAAGGACGCCAAGGTGATCACTTCCTGGATTCCATGAAATCCAGGAAGTGATCACCTTGGCGTCCTTAGCAACCTGCCAGTGACATCAAAGCTCTGCCCCCGGAATCTCTTTGTGGGAGGGATTCCCCAGATCCTTCAAAGGGAGGTCTTCACATAAAAATAAACATTGTTATTTTTACAAAAAAGGACACTGCAGTGGCGCTGCAAGCAAAGGGCGGTCCTTTCACGTAAAAATAAACAGGTACTGAATGTGAACTGGGATCCTCAGAGGGGGGCTTGGCAGAAGGCCTATTAGGGAGTAGTTCATCATCATTATCCTCACTGGGTTCAGATGAAGAAACATTTATTGATGTACGCAGGCGCAAGGCAATGACTACAAAAGAGCAGCTACGTAGGTATTACAAAAAATAAGAGAGTTCACCTGTGGTTGGGTGTGGTTCAACTAATTAGGGCTGCTGTTAAATGGGCAGTGTGCTGGCCTCTGAGTGTGGAAGATTATCTGTTCGGAGAAAGTGGAAGTGACTTTTGTCTCAAGGACTCTCTTTGCATCGATTCCAGGACTTTGAAACTAAACCATAGTCAAGTGTGTGAGTTGCCAACGTTTGAAGAAGGGTAGCTGTGATGTTTTTACAGCTGCTTGCTAATTGCTTTGTGTTTGTTTATTGCTTTGCAATGCATTCAAGCCTGTTGCTTTGAAAGTGTGCCCTTTGACTGCAAAAAAAGGGTGTTTTGCTTCTACTTTATTTTCGATAAAAACTGTGTCCTTGACTTTTCAAGTGTGTGTGTCTGAATTCATACCTTTGCATTTAATTGGGGACTTGTGCCGTGGAGCCTGGCAGAACAGAACTTTGTTATTTTCTTGCAGACATTTCATTACCTGAACCAGATAACATCATCAGTGCTAGGTCATCAGCTCTAACATTAATGGAGATACCTATTTTGGATAAAGAATTGCCTCCATTAAATCATCCAAACTCTGAGAGCTCCAAGGACCCCTAAGTTCAACCAGGAGCTACAAATTTCAACCAGGAGCTACAAACCAGGAGCTACAAATATTATCTTTTATTGAGCACTCAATTTCTCTGTCAAATATGATTATCTTGGTGTTTGATATATATTTATATTGTATGCATGCATATATGTATATATATATTATACACATACATACATGCATATTTGTATGTATGTATGTATGTATGTATGTATGCACATATATATATATAAACACAGAGACACACAAATATTAAATATAATATATTACATATATTATATATTAATATAATATAATATAATATAATATAATATAATATAATATAATATAATATAATATAATATAATATAATATAATATAATATAATATAATATAATATAATATAATATAATATAATATAATATAATATAATATAATATAATATAATATAATATAATATAATATAATATAATATAATATAATATAATATAATATAATATAATATAATATAATATAATATAATACAATACAATACAATACAATACAATACAATACAATACAATACAATATACAGTGATCCCTCGGTTAGCGCGGGGGTTACGTTCCAAAACCTCCCGCGCTAACCGATTTCCGCGTTATACTGGATGCGGAAGTAAAAACACCATCTGCGCATGCGCGCCCTTTGTTCCATGGCCGCACATGCGCAGAAGGTGGAGCGACGCAAGTTCGGAGGCTGGCAATGCAATGGTGATTTTTCCGGGCTCCTTGTCGCTACCCCCCGCCCGCCCGATTCGCCCCGCTCACCGGCTTTCTTGGGGCAGCGCTGGCGGCAATGGCAACCCTCCCTCCTTCCCTTCTCTCCCTCCCTCCTTCCTTCCTCTCACCGGCTTTCTTGGGGCAGCGCTGGCGGCAATGGCAACCCTCCCTCCTTCCCTTCTCTCCTTCCTCTCACCGGCTTTCTTGGGGCAGCGCTCGCGGCAATGGCAACCCTCCCTCCTTCCCTTCTCTCCTTCCTCTCACCGGCTTTCTTGGGGCAGCGCTGGCGGCAATGGCAACCCTCCCTCCTTCCCTTCTCTCCTTCCTCTCACCGGCTTTCTTGGGGCAGCGCTGGCGGCAATGGCAACCCTCCCTCCTTCCCTTCTCTCCTTCCCTCCTTCCTTCCCTCCCTCCTTCCCTCCTTCCCTCCTTCCCTCCTTCCTTCCCTCCTTCCCTGCTCCTTCCTTAAAAAACACTTAAATACAGTATCTAATGACAGAATAAAAAACCCCAGCCCTTACCTGCGTTTCCCTCATCTGCATCGCCTTCTTCTGTGTCTTCAAGACGGTTGTACAATTGTTGTGCCTTGGTCCTTATAGTGTTGGTATCCAAAGCAATGCTCTTTTTGCGGCAGTCTTGTACCCACAGGGACAAAGCAGCTTCCATCTTCATAAGCCGTTTGTTTCTAGGCGTCACCATTCTTTTTGCAGCCTTGTTGAATGCCATCAGAGAACTTTGCCTTATCTTTTTCTCGTCGTCCCGAATGGTTCGCACACTCGATTCGTTGATCCCATACTGCCGACCAACATCTGCATAAGAGCGTCCCCCTTTCAGCATGTCCAAAATGTCAATTTTCTCTTTAATTGTGAGTATCCTCCTGGTCTTTTTAGCGTCGCCGCCTGCACTCCGTGCACAACGTTTAGGAGGCATCTTCCAACAAGTCTGAACAAGTTCCAACAGTTGCAAAGCTTTTTTTTGCGTTTGCAACGATTGGTCGAGATTTTGGCCAATCAGCAATCAGTATGACGTCATCGGGCGGGAAAAACCGTGGTGTAGGAAAAAAAACGCGGACTTATTTTTTAATTAATATTTTTTGAAAACCGCGTTGCAGCGTTTCGCGCTAATCGAGAACGCGCAAATCGAGGGATCACTGTAATACAATATAATATAATATAATACAAATATTAAATTATGTATTATAAATACATAACACAAATATGTTTTAATCAAATATATGGAACATTGGTGGAAATGACTTGAGTCCTTAGATAACATTACCTTTATATAAAAGTACACAGACATATGCCTTCACAAATAAGAAATGTCTAAGCATTCTTTGTAATTGTAACTTCTTAAAAAACAATTCAGCAATCTATAATTGTGTCTTCCCCCCTATTTAATAATGAACAATTCATGAGATACTCCATTTATTCTTATACCTTCTTCCTCATTTTCCTCTATCCAACCTTTATTCTTCATAATACTTGGAATTGATAAAAATAATTAAAAATTCCAATAATAAGACATCAATCAATATCAATTTCACATGATCTTCTTTGTAAATAAATTATGTTTCTGTATTTTATTAATAGAGAGTAAAAAATGTAGCTCATTTAAATTTAAATATTCTAATAAAGAATTAAATGAAAAAGTTAGTAGGAAACTCAGCAAAGCCTGAGGGATTTAGGAAAACAATCATGTTAGAAACACTTTTGAAAAACTCTTTCGACTAAAATAAATGAAGTGAGAAACAATCATACTGGAAACTTATATCCACTTCTTTAATATATATAAATATTAAAATAAAGTTCCCTGTCGCCACAGAAACCAGAGACATAAATCAGAGTTTTTTGTGCCCCATTATATTATCTCGGCAATTCAATTGGGGCCTCAATAGGATAATGTAGCATTTGGGGAAAAATATGCAAACCAAGAGACCAGCCCCAGAGGCCAAGATGGAGAAGATCTCTACGGCCACCATGGACTTCCCTTTGGAGCTCAGGTAGGTGGGCAGGAAAGTGATCCAAACACTGCAAAAGACCAGCATGCTAAAAGTAATGAATTTGGCTTCGTTAAAGCTATCAGGCAATTTCCTAGCCAGAAAGGCTATAATAAAACTCATAAAGGCCAGAAAAGCCAGGTAGGCTAGGACTGTGTAAAACATTGAAACTGAGCCTTCCTGACATTCCAAGATGGTCTCTCCTTCCAAGGAGTGGAAGTCCAAGTTGGGAAATGGGGGAGAGGTTATCAGCCAGATGGCACAAAGAACTGCTTGGACCAGCGGACAGGCTAAGATAATGGAATTGGTCAGTGGTTTTCCTAAGAATTTCCTTGCCCTGTTTCCTGGTTTGGTAGCCATGAAGGCCAGAACCACCATGACTGTTTTTGCCAGCACAGAGGAAACCGCAAGAGAAAAGAAAATGGCAAAGGAAGTTTGTCGGAATAGACACGTGAGCTTCCTGGGTTGATCAATGAAGAGGAAGGAGCAGAGGAAGCAGAGCAGGAGGGAGACCAGGAGGATATAGGTGAGATCTCGGTTGTTGGCCTTGACTATTGGTGTTTCATGATGCTTACGGAAAACCACCAGTACTGCAGATGTGATCAGAGAAAGGAAAAGAGCTAGAGAAACCAAAGTGTAACTCAGTGTCTCTTGATAGTTGAGAAAATGGATCTTCTTGGCAATGCATTGGTCCTTCTCCTTGTTGGGATACTTGTCTTGTGGGCAGGGGTCACACTGGGCTGCATCTGAAATGAAGATTTTTTGTGTAAGGATTTCAGCGTCATCTGTCCTGATCATTAACCCTTTCTAAGGATTGACATAACTGTCCCCCCTTTTTTACTCTGGCCAACCCACAAACTAAATACAAGAAATATGTAGATTCCATTGATTTCTATTCACTGCCAATTCACTTCTATCATTAGTACTTCAGATTCTTGGATGTAACTTAATATTAAATATTAAACAGTCCTTTATAATCATTTGAACTGCCTGAATTTCCTGATTTCTTCATGCTCAACAGGGTTAGGGTTAGGAAAATGGAAAATGCTGACAGGACAGATGTATGTATGTATGCATGCATGCATGTATGTATATGATTTGTATGCTGCCTCTCTCCGAAGACTTAAATTATCGAGGAGCAGAGAAATGTTTTGTTGGGACAGGACAATGCAGATCCATAAACTGACAGTTTATAAAGCATATTGATATTGTGTATTCCCAACAAAAATGACAAAATCAATTACGTATTTACTCAATGACTTCCTAGACCAAGAATGACCAACCCATAGCTCCAGAGCCACATGCTGCTCTTTGGGCTCCCTGCCCCATTACTGCAACTCTCTCTACATGGGGCTACCTTTAAAAAGTGTTCGGAAACTTCAGATTGTGCAGAATGCGGCAGCGAGAGCCATCGTGGGGCTTCCTAGATTTGCCCACGTTTCTGCAACCCTCCGCAGCCTGCACTGGCTGCCAATTGGTTTCCAGTCACAATTCAAAGTGTTTGTAATGACCTTTAAAGTCCTACATGGTATTGGGCCAGAATACATCTGGAACCGCCTTCTACCGCACGAATCCCAGCGGCCGATAAGGTCCCACAGAATTGGCCTTCTCTGGGTCCCGGCGACCAAACAATGTCATTTGGCGGGCCCCAGGGGAAGAGCCTTCTCTGTGGCGGCCCTGGTCCTCTGGAATCAATTCCCCACAGAGATTAGAACGGCCCCCACCCTCCTTATCTTTCGCAAATTACTCAAGACCCACCTTTGTCACCAGGCATGGGGGAGTTAGGATATTCCTTCCCCTAGGCCATTAAAAATTATGTATAGTATGTTTGTATGTATGTTTGGTTTTTATAATAAGGGTTTTTAGTTGTTTTATTAAATTGGATTGTTACATGTTGTTTTTTATCATTGTTGTTAGCCGCCCGTAGTCTGCGGAGAGGGGCGGCATACAAATCCAATTAATAATAATAATAATAATAATAATAATAATAATAATTGGCTGGGAAATTCCTGAGAAAGTAAGGGCAACGGTGTGAAGTGTGAATGGAGATGTGGTCATGGTTGATTCTCTGACACTGGATGAGGAACATTGTCATCCCCGTAAAGGCTTCCCTTTGGTCGACTCTCCTGTCCCTTTTGTGACTCCATGGGTAGCTATGGCGGGGCCAGGAGTCTGCACATCCACGGAGAGACCCCAAAGTGATTACCAAGTGCAGCAAAGTTGCCTGTGGAGGGCAGGCAGTGAGCAGCTGCTTGCTTAAGGATGCGACTTCTCTCCTGCTCTAAGGATCTGGCCTTTACCTTGCCATGTCACATAATGTCCCCCCACCCCACAGCTCTTTAGCCCAAGCAGGGTGGGCATAAGCTCCAGCCCAAAGTGGGAGGAAGCAAAGCTTTGGTGTTGGTTATGACCTATAAAGCCCTACATGGCATCGGACCAGAGTATCTCCGGGACCACCTGCTGCCGCATGAATCCCAGTGACCGATTAGGTCCCACAGAGTTGGCCTTCTCCGGGTCCTGTTGACAAAACAATGCCGTTTGGTGGGACCCAAGGGAAGAGCCTTCTCTGTGGTGGCCCCAGCCCTCAGGAATCAGCTCCCCCTGGAGATTAGGACTGCCCCCACCCTCCTTGCCTTTCGCAAACTTTTGAAAACTCATCTATGTTGCCAGGCATGGAGGAATTGATATATCCTTAGCTGCCTTTGACTTTATGGATGGTGTGTTTGGGTTGTATGACTGTTTTAATAGGGGGTTTTTAAATACTGTTTTAACATTGGATTTGTATATGATGTTTTATTGTTGTCCTCAGAGATGGGTGGCATACAAATATTATTATTATTATTATTATTATTATTATTATTATTATTATTATTATTATTATTATTAATTCAACTTCTATTCCACCCAATCCAGAAGGACTCAAGGCACCTAAGGGTGCCTTTGCTCTGGCAACCCCCCTCCCCCTCCTTTTCCTCTCATGTGTGGTGGGGGGCATACAAGGTAATGTAGCTGCCTTCATGCCACATTTGTGCGTAAGGCAGTATTTGCTTCCTTGTGGTCACACCCTCCCTGCTAAGCCGAAGACCTGGAGAGGATGGGAAGGAATGGGACATGGCAAGGCAATAGCCAGATCCTTATGGCAGGAGAGAAGCCATGTCTAAAACCTCTTGTTATATGAGCAGCTACTCCCCCTCTGTATTTGCCTTTGCACCTTGAGGAGGGTCTCCCTGGACATGCCACAGCCAGCCAGGGAGAGGGGATGGAGAGTCACCGGAAGAGAAACCAGGCTGGTGATTGTTACTCAGCACACACAAAGATAAGGGAAAGAGGGGGAGAAAGATGAGAGGGAGAAAAAGAGATGCAGACAGAGAAAGAGAGAGATTTATTTATTTGTTTGTTTGTTTGTTTGTTTGTTTGTTTGTTTGTTTGTTTGTTTGTTTGTTTATTTATTTATTTATTTATTGGGAGAAGGGGAAGGACGGCATAAAAATTGAATAACTAACTAACTAACTAACTAACTAACTAACTAAATAAATAAATAAATAAATAAATAAATAAATAAATAAAATAAATAAATTTGTATGCCGCCCCTCTCCGTAGACTTGGGGCGGCTAACTTGTTCAAATTGAAAACAGACCCACAAAACCAAGATAGACATAGCTGGAGGGGTGGGTAAGTATCTTGGTGGGATTGAGGTCAGGTTGGCCATGCCCACCCAGGTATTGTGACTCTGAGTGGGTTTTTTTTCTGGGAAATGGGGCCAATTGGCTCTTTGACTTTTTAAGGTTGCCAACCCTCGTCCTAGATCCTGGAAGATCTGCGTATGATAAGTGCTCTACCTGTCTGATTTGAGATGGTTCCTTCTGGACAAGGGGCACATTGGTAGCAGCAAATGGGCTGGCCCTCTGGAACTCGTCTTCTCTCTCCTGCATGGCATCTCTTCTTGCCACACCTGGCAAAGGGCACCTTCTAAAGGAGAAAAGAGAAGTGTTGGAGGTGGTCTGTGCAATGAAGATCCTACATTTATTCATTTCCATATTCATCTTTTCCTGTTGAGAATGTTATCATAATACATTGTTCACAAAGGTCTAACAGAAACCAGGAAAAGTTCCTCGGAAAATCAGGCAAATGGCACTTGTGACTCACCAATGGATGAATATTGAAACTCCAAGTACAAAGGGAGGCTTTATACATTGAGTTACAACTTTGCTACAACAAAGAATGATGAAGATATCACTGAACAGATATGGTCCATGGAAATCTCTGCCTGATCTAATAGCATCCTGGTTTCAAGCAGAAGTTCTTCTCATTGTTAAAGGTTTCACAAATTAGACCCTCACATTTGTTAATCTCAAATGCAAGTAATTCACCCATTGCAAAAGTCTTTTCAGCTCCTATATTCCTGTTTTCACCTTAGAACAGGTATTCTAGCTATGCTGGCTGGAGAATGCTGGGTGTTTGAAGTCCACAAGTCTTAAAGTTGCCATGTCTGCCTTAGAAAGATGTTCAGCATCCTCAGGAGAGAGTGATGCTTTTCCTGAATGTACATTTCCTTCTAGCTCACCTTTGAGGCCCAGATGATCCCATCAGAGTTAATGGTGAAATCCTGTCCTGTGGCAGCCCTGAGATCCCATTGCCCAACTTTCACAGACACAAAAGATTCATTGGGGTGGAGAATCCAGTTGACAATATCATAACGAGGAGTTCTTAGTCCATTTTGTGAGAAGGAGATTTCATCTCCAGCACTGTTGTTGAAGTGAACATTTCTCAAATTGACAAGAATCTGAAGGAAAAGAGATCTTCATAAATTGGAGCAATTAGCTGAATGGAAGAAATAGAATATAATAGGATGGCATGGGATGGGATGGGATGACATAGCAGAATAGAATAGAATAGAACAGAACAGAACAGAACAAACAGAACAAACAGAACAGAACAGAATAGAATTATTTATTGGCCAAGAGTGATTGGACACACAAGGATTTTGTCTTTGGTGCATATTGTCTCAGTGTACATAAAAGAAAATAAACATTTGTCAAGAATTATGAGGTGCAACATTTAATGATTGTCATATGAAACAAATAAGCAAGCAAGAAACAGTCAATATTAATATAAATCAAAGGGATACAAGCAACAAGTTACAGACATACAGTCATGAGTGGAAGGAGATGGCTGATAGGAATGATAAGAAGACTAATAGTAATATTAATGAAGCTGGGAATAGTTTACAATGGTAAAATATCATGATTTTTATATTTTTTGTCTCAAGTGTACATCTGAAAAGTTACAGTTGGTTGAGATATGAGAAACCAGGAGAAATATTAAACATTTGACTCAATTGTCAACAATATAAAATATTCCATTTATCACTGGGTATTTGTATTTTGGCTTCCCCATCTCCAGTTTTAAACAAATGACAGATTTACAGTAATGACTTGCCCACAGAAGTTATGGGTGATTCCTTGGACAACTTTTGTCTGAAATGGTATAAAGCTTACTGCTTGAGTTGGGGTTTGGACTAGAAGATTTCCAAGGACCTGTCCAATTCCCTTATTCACTAGAGATGTGCTATGTTACTTTCTGCTTCAAATGCTCTACTCTCATCCCATTGTTGAAGAAACCTTCCATCAAGGAACTCAATGACTACAGATCAATTGCTCTAAAATCTGTAGCTATGAAAACATTAGAAAGGTTAGTGATGTCCCACCTGACAACCATCATGGATCCACTGTTATAACCCCTGCAATTTGCATACTGAGCAAATGGATCGACAGATGATGCTATTAATATCGCTCTCCACTACATCTTACAACATTTTGAATCTCCAAAGACCTATGCTAGGGTCCTCTTTATAGACTTTAGTTCAGAATTCAACACCATCATACCGGACATTCTTCTAACCAAACTAAATCAGCTAGTGGTACCTGAACATACTTGTAAGTGGATCACAAGCTTTCTAACAGACAGGAAGCAACAGGTGAAGCTAGGCAAAATCACATCAGATACCTGTAGAATTAGCATTAGTTGTGTTTTTGGGGGGGGGGAGCAGCAGGAAAGCCCTGTGCCAGCCAGGAAAGCCGGCTTTCTGGGAAAGCAGCGCATCTTTTAAACACGCTGCTTTCCTGCACCTCTTTCCTTGGGGGGAAAAGTGTCCTCCCCCCCCCCTGCCCAGGAAAGAGTTGCAGGAAAGCAGCACATTTGAAAAGCGTGCTGCTTTCCCGGAAAGCTGGCTTTCCTGGCCGGCACAGGGCTTTCCTGCTGCTCCCCCCCGAAAACACAATGGAGGTCCAGGATGACAGGCAGGGAGATGTGGGGTGGAGCAACGGGAGGCTCCAGCTGGTGGCGGCAGACCTCCGTTGTGTTTTCAGCTGGGGGGGAGGGCAGGAGGACCTTCCTGGCTTTCCCGGGCAGCTGGCTTGAGCCTTGTGCCGGTCAGCAAAGCCGGCTGCCCACCGGAGATGTGGAGAGAAAGAAGGGAAAGAGAGGGAGGGAAAGAGGAGAGGAAAGAAGGAGGGAGGGAGGGAAGGAAGGGAGAGAAAAGTGAACGAGAGGGAGAGAGAAAGGGAGGAAGGAAGGAAGGAAGGAAGAGATAAATATAAAGGGATAGAGGGAGAAAGAGAGGGAGAGGGAGGGGAAGGAAGGAAAAGAGAGAGAGAAAGATAAAAAAGTGGAAGGAAGAGAAGAGGAAAGAAAGGAAGGGGGAGAGAGAGAAAGAGAGAGAGAAGATAGGAAGGAAGAGAGAGAGTGAGAGAGAGAAAGAAAGAAAGAGTAAGAGAGGAGAGAGGAAGGAAGAGAGTGAGAGAGAGTGAGAGAGAGGAAGAAAGCAATAGAGAGAGAGGAGTGGAAGGAAGAGAGAGGGGGAGAGAAATGATAGAAAAAAGGGGCGAAAAAAGAGAAATGAGAAAATGATTGAGGCAGAGAATGACAGGAAAGAGAAAGAAACAGAGAGAGAAGTGACTCTTGATTTAAAGCATATGGTAAAAGCACTTAAATAATAACAGATAAAAAACCCCAGCCCTCACCTGTTTTTATTAATAGTTTTGCTGGTTATTTTAGTTTTAATAGTAATGGATTTTGGTTTTTTTAAATTATTAATTTCTTTTAATAAAAAAGAAGGGATTTATTTATTTATTTATTTATTTTTTATTTATTTCTATGCCGCCAGTCCCAAGTTTTTCCTTATTTCCAGGTTGCATTTCTTCTTGGTGAGGTTCCGCCCATTGCTTCTTGTACTACCTTCAGGTGGCATGGAGAATAAATAGATGCCATCTGCTCCGTGGCAGCCCTTTAAGCATTGGGAAACTACTATTATATTCCCCCTCAGTTTTCTATTTGTTGAGCTAAACATACTCATTCTCTTAGCCCTTGGTCATAGGATTTAGCCTCTAGGCCAGGGGTGTCAAACTCAATTTCATTGATGGCCACATCAGGGCTGTGTTTGACCTCAGAGGGCTGGGGGGAGGGCTTGCCCAGGGTGTGTGGCCATGGTGGCATGGCACAGGATTTGGGAGGCAGTAGTTTTAAAATGGCAGGGGGGGGCAGACACTTAGGATGTATGGGGCCCCAAAATTCCTGATGGCAGCCCTGAACTATACATATAGGCTAGAGTCACACAGGATGCTAATTCATAGAAACACAAAAGAAGATTAAAAGGAATTGAGTGGAGCATCTTTTTACATGTTTAGGTTACATGCTGAGGGAAACGTTAATTATACGATACCACTCTGAGTCTTTGGAGAGGGGTGCCATACAAATCTAAATAATAATAATAATAATAATAATAATAATAATAATAATAATGATGATGATGATGATGATGATGATGATGATGGTGATGGTGGTGATGGTGGTGATGATGATGATGATCCTCTGGAACTTGTGCCAGAACTACCATTTACCAGTGGCAAAGAACTGATGGGATCATAAGCCCGAAAAATTGGTTGAAAATGAGCAATCAAAACTACTGTGGGACTTCTGACTTCAGACTGACCAAATTCTGAACCATAACACACCAGACATCCTGATTGTGGAGAAAAAGAAGGTATGGATCATCAACATCGCAATCCCAGGGGACAGCAGAATTGAGGAGAAGCAGCTAGAGAAATTAGTGAAATATGAAGATCTAAAAATCGAGCTGCAACGACTCTGGCATAAGCCAGTGAAAGTGGTCCCAGTGGTACTTGGCACGCTGGACGCAGTGCCAAAGGATCTCAGTGGACATTTGAAAACCATAGGAATTAACAAAATCTCCATCTGTCAATTGCAAAAGGCCGCTTTACTGGGATCGGCAAACATAATTCGCCGCTACATCACACAGTCCTAGGTGCTTGGGAAGTGCCCGAGTGGTGATGAAATACGAAATCGAGCATAGGGATATCATTTGCTGAGTTGTACTGACATAATAATAATAATAATAATAATAATAATAATAATAATAATTATAATAATAATAATAATTATAATAATAATAATAATTATAATAATAATAATAATAATACTTTTCTTCCCCCCCCCCACTTCAGCAACGCATTTAATGAATGTTATTGTTTTTTAAGTGGTTTAGTCTGTTCAGAGATGCCATGGTATCATAATCTTCATACGATTTCAAGAACTGCATATGAGAAGCTTCTCTATTGATCGGTGGACTGGATAAAATGTCACAGAGGTTACCTGCCATGGCTCCACATTTGAGATCCTTTTTCCAAGCTTCAGCATAGCTGCTCGTGCTCTTGAGTTGTAAATTGCATGCAATGCGTGTGCCACTGCATAAATGGCATTATAGATACTGTAACTTTCACCTGTCATGCTCATTTCAAAAATAAAATCTGGAATATCTCGTAAATTCTCCTTTCCTGTACATTTTTCTTCTCCTTTTCGAAGGACCTTTCCTGGTTTAGGAATACGGCAGTCAAAAAGTATTTCCCAAAAATCCAGGAGAATGGTGTCCTCTTCTTTGATCAAATGATATAAAGACAGGAGGAAGTGGCTGAATTCTGAAATATCCCCAGTATTTTCCCTAAACTGAAAAGCCCCATGCAAAGACTTTACACTTTCGGAAATGTCTCCCTGCATAGTAAATTTCCAGTGAGAAGTTAAGATCCAAATATTTTGAAGTTGTATTTTTCCATATATTACAAAAACTTTCAGAAATGACAAAAATTTTACAGTATCAGTGGAATCTCCAAACAGAATAATGACTTCAGCTTTCAATACAATTTTAAAAATGAATTTCTTTAGTGCAATATTTACGTCCTTAGTGTTCAAACTTTCGATAAAGGCCAAGCAGATCTCCTTCTCCTTCAACATTGGCATTAAGGTTGAAATGAAATGTTCTGCACTGTCATCTTCAGAGGTCCCAAGCCCAACCCAGTTCCACTGGAAATACAGGAGAAGCTGAACTAAACCCACATACTCTGAAATGTCACTGGGATTAATCCGGAAGAAGGAAGGATAAACTGGTTTGTATTCCTGAGGGAACTCAAAGCCAACACCGAGCTGGAGAAAGGGAGATTCCTCTTTCAAATACAAAGTATTGTGCTGACTTTACAAAGTTTTTTAAAAATTTAACAGTCAGGCAGACCTAGTTCAATTAACAAGCTTACGTTTCTTCTTTTCCTAGGAAGAGCTGCTAGTGACATATTTTGTCTGGTTTTGATATGCCAGAAACAAGAAATAGTTAACCTGATAGAGGTTATAAATTGCAATGAAATGCTGGCTAAACCTTTATGAAAATCAGAAATTAATTCTTCTTGGCAAGTAGATCAGTTCAGAATTATTTCATTATCTGCCTGTTGGGGTTGTATATACTGTTATTACTTACTTTTATTAGTAGGTTTTAACTGTTTTTATTGTTGTTGTATTAATTCCAATTGTTAGCCGCTCATAGTACATTTGGAGTGAGTGGCATATAAATACAATTACTCAATCAATCAATCAATCAATCAATCAATCAATGAATAACTTGACATGTACAAAATTAAAAATTAATTCAGTTATAGTATATCCCCTTTAACAATATCATTTTCATCCTTGACTCTCTATGTTTCTGTTCTTGGTCTACACCACACTGTATCCAATGGATCCCCCTTACCTGTGGGACCTTGTAGATGCTGAAGGTGGAGGCCATCTGCCTTGAGGATGTGGGGTGATCACCTCCAATGACAGAGAGCACATGGTCCTGCCTGTCACATTTATAGCCTGGAACCATTTGGCCCCATGTGGAGAGCAAGGAGAGGTTGATTAAAGATATCCTCCTCTTCCTCTGATCATTGTCACAAATCTGAAAGCCCAGTGTGATGTTGGGGAGGAGAATCAAATCTCTGTTGATCTCTGTGACTGCAAACACTAAGGCCAGGAAGTTCTGATACTTCTTGAGTGTGGGTCTGTAGTAAAGAAACCATTGGGAACATTATAGAAGAAAAAATGTGTGTCCTAGCCATATTTTTGATGTTGTTTTTAATAGCAAATCCCATATTTTATTGAGGGATGTTTTTTCATAGATGCTCTTCGATTAAAATTGTATGGCTTAGTGACACAGGAGAAAGGCAAACTGTACCATTGGTTAATTACTTTGCTTTCCTTAGTTGCTTCTCTGTTTGTTGGTTTCAAAGATCGTTTCTTAACTTTTTTAAATTAATTTTTTATTGATTTTATAAAATATGAACACACACAAAACATACAACAAGTGCTCTGTGATTGGTGCCCACACCCAGACAAACATTCATACCCCACCACAAAATTAGGGGTGTTTCTTATATATTTATTTATTTATTATTTATTTATTTATTATTTGGATTTGTATGCCGCCCCTCTCCGAAGACTCAGGGCGGCTCACAACAAGTGAAAACAAATCATAAATAATCCAATTAATTAAAATATTTAAAGATTTACCATTTTAACTCAAGAGCAAAATATCTATTTACAAAGTCAACCCTGACAAAAGGGAGTGGCTTTGGGTTTTGCCTGCCAAGTCCATCCGTCCATCCATTACCCTGGGGGAGGAATTATTGACCTCCTCGGAGAGAGTCCGCAACTTGGGTGTCCTCCTCAATCCACATCTAACATTAGAGCACCATCTTTCAGCTGTGGCAAGGAGGGCGTTTGCCCAGGTTTGCCTGGTGCACAAGTTGGGGCCATCTCTGCTCACAGTCGCTCATGCCCTCATCTCCTGGAGGTTCAACTACGGAGTCTACGGAGAGGGGCAGCATACAAATCTAATAAATAATAATAATAAAATACTGCAATGCTCTCTACATGGAGCTCCCTTTGAAAAGTGTTCAGAAACTTCAAATTGTGCAGAATGCAGCTGCGAGAGCTATCATGGGCTTTGGCTGCCAATCAATTGTTAATGACCTATAATGCCTTACATAGCATCGAACCAGAGTACCTACGAGATCGCCTTCTGTCACACAAATCCCAGCGGCTAATTAGGTCCCACAGAGTTGGCCTTCTCTGAGTCCTGTCAACAATGCAATGCTGTCTGGCAGGACCCAGGGAAAGAGCCTTCTCTGTCATGGCCTCGGCCCTCTGGAATCAACTCCCCCCGGAGATTCGAACTGTCCCTACCCTCTTCACCTTCCGTAAAATGTTGAAGACTCACTTCTGCTGCCAGGCATGGGGGGATTAATCTCCCACCCAACTTTGCTCGCTGACCTTTATTATGTTTATGTTTAGTCGGCTTGAGTGTGTATGACTGTGTAGTATATAGGTTTTTTATAACAATGTGTTTTAAATTAGGTTTTTGTTTTTTTTTTAACATTAGATTTCTGTTTCTATTGTATTGGTGTTATGTTGTGAGCCGCCCTGAGTCTTTGGAGAGGGGCGGCATACAAATCTAATTAATAATAATAATAATAGTAATAATAATAATAATAATAACAACAACAATTACAATTATAATTATTATTTATTAGATTTGTATGCCGCCCCTCTCCAAAGACTCAGGGCGGCATACAATTATAATTATAATTATAATTATATTATTATATATAATTATATTATTA
This sequence comes from Erythrolamprus reginae, assembly GCF_031021105.1. Lineage (NCBI taxonomy): Eukaryota > Metazoa > Chordata > Lepidosauria > Squamata > Dipsadidae > Erythrolamprus > Erythrolamprus reginae. The sequence goes on along the minus strand of NC_091950.1, from coordinate 6,956,297 downwards.
TTATTATTATTATTATTATTATTATTATTATTATTATTATTATTATTATGTTATTCCAATTTATTCTATGTAGCTTGGTCTCGGATTCTACTAACCATATATCGTATTACCTTGTCCCATTGTCCCATCAGTTGTCATAAATCAGTTTCAAACCGAATTCATCCTTTTGTCCATAATCTCAAATTGAACATGATCCACCATGTACCAGTTCAAATTTTGTATTGTCCATTTTGTTGCATCCTTCCAACCCAAGACTATTACTGCCTGAGCACTTTCTATCACTGCTTGTTTTATTTCTCTAAATTCTCCCATCGCATTGCTTTTAACTAATACTGCCATTTCCTTAGTAATTATCCATCGTATATTTAATATCCTATTACTATCTTCTTGCACGTTTTGCCAAAAGTTCTGCACTACCGGGCATTCCCAAAACATGTGCATAAACACTCCTACAGCTCCTCCACTGGAAAAACATATGGACAACTCATCTTGACCAAGGAAAAACTATAGATGCAATTTATATTGACTTCTGCAAAGCTTTTGGTTCAGTGGTCCATGACAAACTACTAAAACTCAAATCCTATGACATCTCAGGATCCCTCCACAGCTGGATTACTGCATTCCTATCAAACAGGCAACAAGTGGTCAAAGTAGGAAGCTCCATATCCACACCCATCCCTGTTAAAAGCGGTGTCCCCCAAGGTCTCATCACAAGCAACTGTGGGTTTTTTGCAGATGATGTAAAACTCTTCAACACCACTGAAAACACAACTACTCTACAAAAAGACCTAGACTCAGTTTCTGAATGGTCCAACACATGGCAACTCCAAATCTCAACCAGCAAATGCTCTGTCCTACACATCGGCAAAAAGAATCAGAACTTCAAATACAAACTGAATAAATAAATTATCACAGATAATCCCCACTCGGTCAAGGATCTTGGAATATTAATCACTAAAGACCTAAGTGCCAAAACCCACTGCAACAACATTGCCAAGAAGGCCTCAAGAATTGTTAAGCTAATCCTATGTATTGTCTGCTCTGGAAATCTCACACTAATTACCAGATCTTACAAAACTTTCACCAGACCCATCCTAGAATACACCTCATCTATTGGGAACCTATACCACATTTCTGACATTAACACCCTTGAAAATATCCAAAGATATTTAACCAGAAGAGCCCTTCACTCCTCTACCCGAAACAGAATTCCCTACAAAACTAGACTTACAATCCTGGGTCTTGAAAGCTTAGAACTACGATGCCTTAAACATATGGTATATATGGTATGCGTGTGTGTATGTCTGTTAGTATATGGGGTCTTTTAAATCTTTAAACATTTTAAAAACTGTTGGATTATTTATGATTTGTTGTTACATGTTGTGAGCCGCCCCGAGTCTTCGGAGAGGGGCGGCATACAAATCGAATAAATAATAATAATAATAATAATAATAATGATCTAAGTATTGCCCACAAGATCATATGCTGCAATGTCCTGCCTATCAAAGACTATTTCAGCTTCAACCACAGCAACACAAGAGCACACAACAGATTCAAGCTTAATATTAACTGCTCCAAACTTGACTGTAAAAAATATGACTTTAGTAATAGAGTTGTTGAAGCGTGGAACTCATTACTTGACTCCGTAGTATCATCTCCTAACCTACAACATTTTACCCTTAGACTATCCATGGTTGACCTCTCCAGATTCCTAAGAGATCAGTAAGGGGCATACATAAGCGCACTAGAGTGCCTTCTGTCCACTGTCCTATAGTCTCTCCTATATCTCGTATTTCTTCTCTACTATATCCTCTTTAACATTCATTGTGTATTATTGTGTATTGGACAAAATAAATAAATAAATAAATAAAAATAAATCTTGACACCCATGCCAATAAGTATTTTTAACATTCTGCTGGAAAATTGAACGAGTGTGTAATACCACATGTAATATTTTCCTTCTCATTTCCCTAAACCTTGTATTCTTAATTTTCCTTATATTCTCCACTATATTTTTCATCTCTTGCATGTCTACTTGCATTTCACATCTGACTGCACTAACATCTTATATATACAGTGGTACCTTGTGATACAAACCCCTCGCCATATGAACAATCCAAGATATGAACCCAGGGTTCGGAAATTTTTTGCCTCTTCTTCTGAACTTTTTCCGGCTTACGAACCCCCCACCGCCGCCGCCGCTGAGAAGCCCCGCCGCCCGGCTGTCACTTTTTGAAACAGCCGGGGGCTTCTTGGCGTTCTCCTGAATGCCGAACCTGGAGGTTCGGCAAAAGTTTGGGGCGGCGTTTGGGTTCAGGAGGACACTGAGAAGCCCCGCCACCTGGCTGTTAGCTTTTCAAACGAGCCGTGGAGCTGTCAGGCCAGTCAGGAGGCTGGAAAGGAGGTGGGGAATCCCAATAGGGAATTCCATGGGCGGAGCTTTGACGTCACAAAGATGTCCTTCCTGGCCGGCTGAAACGTGGACTCCAGGAAGGACGTCTTTGTGACGTCAAAGCTCCGCCCATGGAATTCCCTATTGGGATTCCCCACCTCCTTTCCAGTCTCCTGACCGGCTCGACAGCTCCATGGCTCTTTTGAAAAGCTAACAGCTGGGCAGCGGGGCTTCTTGGCATCCTCCTGAACCCAAACGCCAAACCCGAACTTCCGTGTTCGGCATTCAGGAAGCCATCGAGAAGCCCCCCGGCTATTTCAAAAGATGACAGCTGGGCGGCGGGGCTTCTCGGTGGCCTCCCAAACGCCAAACCTGGAAGTTCGGCAAAGTTCGGGTTTGGCGTTTGGGTTCGGGAGGACACCGAGAAGCCCCCCGGCTGTTTCCAAAGGTGACAGCCGGGCGGCAGGGCTTCTCGGCGGCCACCCGAACCCGAACTTTTGCTGAACTTCCGGGTTCGGCATTGGGAAAATGCTGAGAAGCGCCCGGCTGTTTCGAAAGGTGACAGCCGGGCGGCGGCAGTTTTTTCCATTTTTTTTCTTTTACACATTAATTCTGTTTACTTTGTTTCCTATGGGACACAATGTTTCATCTTATGAACTTTTCGCCTTACAAACCTCCCCCGGGAACCAATTAGGTTCGTAAGACGAGATATTACTGTATATTGCACGCCCTTTGGTAACCTCACTTTTTTCTCTTATTATTTTCTCTAACTCTATCTCCTCCCTAAATAGTGCTTCTTTATTCTCCTTTTCATTCAGATATTTGCATATCTTCCCTTACCCAATCTTCCCTTACCCAATCACCATTCTATGTGATTTCTACTTGGCCTCTCATATAACTGTTCTATCTTAGTTATCCCTCTTTCCTTCAACTCTCCTATAACTCTATTTAAATTTGTTTCATTATCTCTATTTATTACATATAATGATGCGAGTTATATAATCCTATTTTCCCATTTCATTTTTTCCAGATTTTCATAGTCCCTTTCATGGGACCTATTAATTTATCTAGATCACTCTTACTCTAACGTATAAAAAATAATTCTCTATTCTTCATCCCATTGATCTTTTTCCAATTTTACACATTTATTTTCAAATGCTTCTCTATACAACTCCAAACAGGGATTTCCCTATCCACCCTCTTAGCCATCCTCAATATCCTATAACATTTCAGGTCCGATCCCAAACCATTCATATTTAAAAACAGTATAATACCCTCACTCATAATATACAAAAATAACCCCTTGTCCCTCTTGTTTTGCTCTTGGTTTATTTATTTTCCCCTTCCTCACCCCAACCACCCCCCAAAGTGCTTTTCCGCATGCTTTCCCCACCAAAGAGGGGGAGGACAAGAATTTCCCTAGTCCAAACATGAGGCACCTCTGCTGATTATGTTCCTACGTCACTGAGCTCCCCTTGCAACTACTTTTTAATATATTTTGGAAAAAGAAAACTCCCAGCAACCTTTATTTAACCATTGAATAATACCAGATTGTTTCTTATCTTCGTCATTTGGAAAATAGTTTGATCCCTAAGTCTTTGTAAAAGCCCCAAACCCTAACCCCACTCCTTCGTTTCATTAGACTAGACATAACCCAATTCATGTTAACCATTCTTTGTAAGTTTTGGCCTCTAGCCACCTAATCATCTTTGTGCTCTTATATGCATAATTTATATTCTCTGACATTTTTTTTCCTATTGTGATGACCAGAACCAATTACCACAATACAGAACTGGTCTTATTACAATTTATTTATTTATTTATTGGATTTGTATGCCGCCCCTCTCCGCAGACTCGGGGCGGCTAACAACAATGATAAAAAACAACATTTAACAATCCAATTTAATAAAACAACTAAAAACCCTTATTATAAAAACCAAACATACACACAAATATACCATACATAACTTGTAATGGCCTAGGGGAAAGAATATCCTAACTCCCCCATGCCTGGCGACAAACGTGGGTCTTGAGTAATTTGCGAAAAACAATTCCAGATAATGAAAAACGATTAAGCTTTTCTATGAATTTTCTACTGTGACTTTCTTTCCAAATGAACATTGTCAACTTTTTTTTTAAACCCAGCACAATTTCAGATTTGTTATTTCTCACTTTTTATGGAGTCTATCACCTTCTTGATACGGAATTCGGAAATGATTGAGCATTTGAGCCTACTTTATGATCAAAGGCAAGAACTCATTGGAACATTAGAACAGTAGAACAAGGATTTCTGAAAGGAGGCCCTAGATCCTGAACCCAAAAAATGATTAATGCATTTTTCCCTGCCAGATGAAACTTACAAAGTACTATAATGAAGCCTGAATGGTTCCTTCCGAAAATTAGCAACAAGGGAATCCATAAGAGTCCTTAGAGGTAAATTCCCACCAATAATGAGATCACCAGGTCTGTAATAGTGCTCTCTTCCTTTAGGCTTGAATAAATTCCTCAACACACATACAGTTTGCCTCCTCTTAGCAGTAGTTGGAGGAAAGAGGCAGAAGAGCAGCAGCAGGAGAGGCAGCCCAGTCATTCTTATCCCTTCTAAATTATAAACCAAGATTCATGCAGAAACTGAATTACATGCATGAACAAGGCAAAAAGTAAGGACAGCTGAGTCTCAACAAATCCAGGAATGACTCTTTTCAACAAAGTCAAGGTAATTTTACAGATCCTGTCACCTAGTGGAGAACATTGGAACATGTTTTCCAGGCAAGTTTTATCCTGGAATAACTTGTGGTACAGAAATCCAGAGGGATACATTAAGAATTACTCTTATGATAATTGCAAAGGGAAAGAATCCTCCTATACACTCAGCAATATATTTTATTTACACACCAGAATGAGAAAAACAAGTTTGTCTGTCTTGTTAATCCCTAGTGCATATAGATTTCAGAATCAAGGGGAAGTTGGGTATTAGACCTACATAAAACTGAACCTCTGGTAAAGAAGATGGAGTTTGACGAGAGCCATAGTTTTTTAGATATCTTCTTCTATATGTACACCTATACTTTTTTTTGTATTGATATAGTTAGGGTTTTTTGTGGATCCATTCATACCATCTTTGCCATATCTCTTTGGTTTCTTTAATTCTTACTCCTTTAATTGCGTTTGTCATTTCATCCATTTCAGCGCAACTATAGATTTTTTCAATAATCAAATTTTCAGACCGAATTTGTTCTTTTTTCCACATTTGCGCTATTGAAATTCTGACTGCAGTTATTATATGCCTCCTAAGTTATAACCTTTGCCTAGAATAGTGGGTCCTATTCTTTTTAATATGTTTGTGAGTGACATAGGGGAAGGTTTGGTAGGGAAGGTTTGCCTATTTGCCGTTGACTCTAAAGTGTGCAATAGGGTTGATATTCCTAGAGGCGTCTGTAATATGGTAAATGATTTAGCTTTACTAGATAAAGGTCAAAGCAATGGAAACTGCACTTTAATGTTTCCAAATGTAAAATAATGCACTTGGGGAAAAGGAATCCTCAATCTGAGTATTGCATTGGCAGTTCAGTGTTAGCAAAAACTTCAGAAGAGAAGGATTTAGGGGTAGTGATTTCTGACAGTCTCAAAATGGGTGAGCAGTTTGGTCCGGCGGTAGGAAAAGCAAGTAGGATGCTTGGCTGCATAGCTAGAGGTATAACAAGCAGGAAGAGGGAGATCGTGATCCCCTTATATAGAGCACTGGTGAGACCACATTTGGAATACTGTGTTCAGTTCTGGAGACCTCACCTACAAAAAGATATTGACAAAATTGAACGGGTCCAAAGACTGGCTACAAGAATGGTGGAAGGTCTTAAACATAAAACATATCAGGAAAGACTTAATGAACTCAATCTGTATAGTCTGGAGAACAGAAGGAAAAGGGGGGACATGATCGAAACATTTAAATATGTTAAAGGGTTAAGTAAGGTTCAGGAAGGAAGTGATTTTAAAAGGAAAGTGAACACAAGAACAAGAGGACACAATCTGAAGTTTGTTGGGGGAAAGATCAAAAGCAACGTGAGAAAATATTATTTCACTGAAAGAGTAGTAGATCCTTGGAACAAACTTCCAGCAGACGTGGTTGGTAAATCCACAGTAACTGAATTTAAACATGCCTGGGATAAACATATATCCATTGTAAGATAAAATACAGGAAATAATATAAGGGCAGACTAGATGGACCATGAGGTCTTTTTCTGCGGTCAGTCTTCTATGTTTCTAGTGTCATCTCCAGATTCGTAAAAGCATGCTTTCTGAGGAATATTCAATTTGTTCCTCCAGAATTTCTGTGAGCCACTTATGTGTGGTTTTCCATATACTTTGGATTTTAGAGTAGGACCACCACATATGAAAAAAGGTTCCCGGGTATTTCTTGCATTTCCAACAGGTGTTTTTAAGTTTGGGATACATCTTAGCAAGTCTTTGAGGGGGGAAGTACCACCTATAGAGAAGTTTATAAAAAAATTCCTTATAGGCTGCCGATAATGTGATTTTACAGTTAGTATTCCATGATCTCTTCCAGTCTGTTAAGTGTATGTTGTGTTGAACATTCTTGGCCCATGCGATCATAGGTTCTTTCACTGTGTCTTCTATTTTGTCAGTTTCTAACATATATTGGTATATTTTAGTTATTAATTTATCCTTTTGTCCTGTGAGTATTTTATCTAGGTTGCAGGCCGAAATATTAATTCCAGGAACTTCTCTATCTTTATTATATCTGGATTTAATTTGTAAATATATCCACCAGTCCAGTTTATAATTTTGTTGTTCAAGTTCTTGTCTTTTTTTCAATTCTCCATCTGGATGTAAAATGTCTTTATAACTTAAAGTTTTACTGGGGTCAATTAAATTTGGATAAAAATTGTTTCCATGGTAGATAGCCACCTGGGGTTTGTATATAATATTTTCTTTTAATTTCATACCATATGTATTTTATTTCCCTCTTTCCAGAGGTACGCATGCCAGCCCTGCTGTAGGTCATGCCCCTCTAGTGTCAAGATCCTTTTGTTTGTGAGATTGATCCACTCTCTAATCCATGTTAGACTGGCCGCATCATAATATAATTTTAGATCTGGGAGACCTAAACCTCCTCTTTTTTTGCTATCATGGAGGTAAAAGAATTTGATTCTAGCTTTTATTTTTAACCCTGCTGTTCTGCTCAAAAACACATCCTAAAGTTCTGTTCCCAGGTCTATTTGACCCGGACTGAAAATTGTTCATTTTAGGAACTTATATTTGGTCTTTTTGAAAGCTTTTTTCACTTGGAAACTGGTTTGAACATTTCTGCACACAATGAAATGAAAATTGAACTGAAAAAACTGATGCTTATTGGTTTATTTTGCTCATAAAAGGCGGCCCCCATGCTTATACTCCAATAGGCTTATACTCAAGGAGGCGTATACTCAAGTAGGCGTATACCCTATGGTCTTACATTCGAAAATAAACTGATAAGCATCATTTTTTTCAGTTCATTTATATTTTTCTTATGATCAGGAATGTTCAATTTTGTATAGCAAACCTTTTTGGGTAAAATCCCTTGTAGATTTGTAGCCTAAAAAAAATATAAACTGAAACAAAATGCTTAAAAATGGGGGTGGGGCTTTTTGATCAAAATAAACCAATAAGCATCATTTTTTTCAGTTCAATTTTCATATCATTGTGTGCAGAAATGTCCAAACTAGTTTACCAGTGAAAAAGGTTTTCAAAAATACCAAATTTAAGTACCTTAAAAAAATCTTTTTGGTCCGGGTCCTATATAATTTAGTTCCAATTTTCCATATATACGGGAATGCGTAATGCACCAGTTGTGGCCCTATTTTGACAGGGAGTCACTTCTCACAGTCACTCATTCGCTTATCACCTCAAGGTTCGATTACTGCAATGCACTCTACATGGGGCTACCCTTGAAGAGTGTCCTGAGTGTAAAAAATAGGGTGGCTGCTAGCAAAGAGTGGAGAGTGAGGGGTTGATGCTTCTTTGACAAGGGGAGCTGGAAAGCCTTGGACATCACCAGGCCTAATTTCCTATTGCAGCCACATGTGCTTTGCACTGCTGTTCCAGAGGACTTTCCTTTTTTTAAAAAAAATGTTTTATTGGTTTTTCAAAAGACAAACAGAAGACAGACAACATTTAACATTTAAGGAGCTACCATTGCTCCGCTTATCTTAGAAGTATAACTAGTACAAAAAAGAAAAAAAGCCTAACTATATTCAGATCGATATAAAAACATAACATACGTACTCTATGTTCTTATTAATTTTAACTCTATATTCTCTATATTAATTAATTTTCTTATCTATCAAATATTGAGTGTTTTAATCTAAAATAAAACATAAAATATATCACCTCTAAGTTTATTATATTGCAAAACTACCCTATGTTTATATTATTTTTAAACTATTCATATATGCATACGATTTACCATCAAATTAATAAGTACAAATAATTGTAAATTCGTACTTATTTAATTTTTAAAACTATTTCTTAAATCCCACCATTTGTATACTTTATCCCATATCTTATAAAATTCTGTTTCAGCTTGATTATTCAAGCGTTTTGTCATCATGTCTAATTCCACACATTCTATATTTTTTAAAAAATATTTCTACATCTTTTGGTATTTCCTTTTCTTTTCATTTCTGTGCAAATACTATTCTTGCCGCAACCAATATATGTATTATTAAATAATAGATTTCTTTTTTATACCTCATATTTGAAGTACCCAATAGGAAAAATTTGGGAAATTTTTTGATCTTCTCCTTCGTTATTTTATTTATCCATTTCTCTACTTTATTCCAGTTGAACCGGTAAATACCATCTCTGATGGGCCCCAGTATTGCTCTCTCTGTCCTCTCTGATCTGTTCTCTCTGCTCTCTGATCTCTGTGATGTATGCACTGTTCTCCATGCTCTGATCTGAATTTCCTGTTGCTGTATTGCTGTATTGATTGTTTGGTTCTTGTGAGTTACTGTAATTGAGATAGTTGTAGTGATATACTAGTGAGATACTAGTGCAATGTATGTATAGATAGAATACAGTTAGTAGTGTAAATAAGAAGTAAATATATTTTTATATTTACTTCTTATTTACACTACTAACTGTATTCTATCTATATTCTATCTGTATTCTATCTTGCTGGGTGGCACACTTTCTTGACAGCAGACTACCACAAAATACCCAAATACTTCAAAAATCATTACTTACGCAAAACACTAATAACAATTTGGTTCACTATAAAAAAAAATTATTACACCTCAATACCAAAATGGATATCCCCCAATGAAATACTAACTTTTCCTAATCTTTTCTCGTACTCTAAAATTCTGAGATACCAACAACTACTCGACGAATCAGATGCTCTTATTTCTAAACAACAACTGAACAATCAAGGAATTAATATAGACTGGTTAACATATTTACAAATTAAATTAAAGTACGAACAACACAAAAAGCAATTTGGATTTCAAAATAATAATGTAATAGACACGATTCTTTTCGGTCCTTCTACAAAAATGATCTCAAAATTGTACAACTACTTACTAATCCAAGAAAATCCCGAAGAGCAAGTGAAATGTTGTACGATAGCTTGGGCTCAGAATTTTGGATATACGATTAACCTAATTGAGTGGGAGAAAACATGGACATCAAATTATAAAATGACAACGGCAATGTCTTACAAGGAGAACCAAATTAAAATGTTTTATCGTTGGCATTTGCCCCCAGCAAGAATATCCAAAATGTTTCCCAACTTCTCACTGACCTGCTGGAAGTGCAAGATCAAATCTGGAACTTATTACCACACATGGTGGACATGCCCAATTGCACAAAAATACTGGACAACAATTCAATCCCTAATCGACCAAGTCATGTCAATCAAATTACCACTCAAACACGAACTTTATCTTTTAGGGATATTCAGACAAAACCTTACCAAGACACAAAAATACCTTATACTACAAATTATAACTGCAGCCAGAATATCATATGCCTCTCTTTGGAAATCTGATCAAGTACCCTCTTTCTTTACAATAATTACGAAAATTAATGAATGTGCTGAAATGTCTAAAATAGCAATGGAAGCACAAAACAAAAAAGACTCAGAATACTACGAAGCATGGGAAAATTGGCATAAATGGGTTTCTCAGAAAAAATACAAAAAACTTTTATCGTAAAATTCATACTTTATTACATCCAAAAGTACCTTCAACACTTAAATTAATATTAAAATAAATTAGAAAAGAAGCACCAAAAACTAATCAAATTTGCAACAAGAAAATATATTAAATCTCTTTTTATCTGTTTTCTAACTAACTCAATACACATTATAAACGTACTAACCACTTTTAGAATAACCAATCTTTATACATACCCACTATATCACCTATATACTCCCCACCCTACAACTAAACAAAAGTCGTCCATAAAAACGTCTGCATTAAATGCAGATTCTCCACTCTCTCCCTTTCCCTTTTTTTTTCCTTTCTCTTTCTCTTTTCTTCTTTTTTTCTTTCTTTCTCCTCTTCACAACTAGAACTTTAATGCCTATATATACTAAGAAATACGACATTTGAGTTATTTCCATATATGAACATTAAGATTAAGGAAGTAAGAGTTATTACTTTCCCTTTAAGACACTTGTGTATTACAACTCACATGTATTATAATCTTATCATAAATGTTTTGGGGGTTTTTTGGAATTCTCCCTCCCCTTCCCACCCCCAACCTTTTGTTCTGTCCCCCCTTTCCCCAATCCCCTTCCTTGTTTTTAATTATATCTGTAAATAAATAAAATATATTTTCAAAAAAAAAAAAAAAAAGAAGTAAATATATTTTTGCAAGACTTCCTACTGCTGCTGTGCTTTATTTAAGACTTCAACTCCATATCTATTGGTCTGTGGCTGGCTGGTTTGGCAGGTTAGCTGTTTGGGCTGGCTATCTTACGAAAGTGCAGCTCTGACACTCAAAGCAGAAAACTGAAACAGAATCATAGAGATGGATGGGACCTTGGAGGCCATTTAGTTCAATCCCCTCATCGAACAGGAGACCCACAGAAACCTAAGACATAAATCAGAGATTTTTGTGCCCTATTATATTATCTCGGCAATTCAATTGGGGCATCAGTAGGATAATGTAGCATTTGGGGAAAAATATGCAAACCAAGAGACCAGCCCCAGAGGCCAAGATGGGAAAGATCTCTACGGCCACCATGAACTTCCCTTTAGTGCTCAGGTAGGTGGGGAGGAAAGTGATCCAAACACTGCAAAAGACCAGCATGCTAAAAGTAATGAATTTGGCTTCGTTAAAGCTATCAGGCAATTTCCTAGCCAGAAAGACTATAATGAAACTCACAAAGGCCAGAAAACCCAGGTAGGCTAGGACTGTGTAAAACATTGAAACTGAGCCTTCCTGACATTCCAAGATGGTCTCTCCTTCCAAGGAGTGGAAGTCCAAGTTGGGAAATGGGGGAGAGGTTATCAGCCAGATGGCACATAGCACTGCTTGGACCAGGGGACAGGCTAAGATAATGGAATTGGTCAGTGGTTTTCCTAAGAATTTCCTTGCCCTGTTTCCTGGTTTGGTAGCCATGAAGGCCAGAACCACCATGACTGTTTTTGCCAGCACAGAGGAAACCGCAAGAGAAAAGAAAACGGCAAAGGCAGTTTGTCGGAAGAGACAAGTGAGCTTCCTGGGTTGACCAATGAAGAGAAAGGAGCAGAGGAAGCAGAGCAGGAGGGAGACCAGGAGGATATAGGTGAGATCTCGGTTGTTGGCCTTGACTATTGGTGTTTCATGATGTTTACGGAAAACCACCAGTACTGCAGATGTGATCAGAGAAAGGAAAAGAGCTAGAGAAACCAAAGTGTAACCCAGGGTCTCTTGATAGCTGAGGAAGTGGATCTTCTTGGCAATGCATTGGTCCTTCTCCTTGTTGGGATACTTGTCTTCTGGGCAGGGGTCACACTGGGCTGCATCTGAAATTAAGATTTTTTGTATTTCAGCGTCATCTGTCCTGATCATTATCCCTTTCCAAGGATTGACATGACTGTCCCCTTTTTGCTCTGCACAACCCACAAACTAAATACAAGAAATATACAAATTCTATTGACTTTTATCCACTGCCAATTCACTTCGATCATTAGTACTTCAGATTCTTGAATGGAACCTAATATTAAGATAGTCCTGTATACTCATTTGAACTGCCTGAATTTCCTGATTTCTTCATGCTCGACAGGGTTAGGGTTAGGAAGATGGAAAATGCTGACAGGACAGATATATATATTCGCCTTAGAACAAGGACAGAAACACCAGCCTGAAGATGATGAGTGGGACCTCATCGAAACGTCGCCAGAAATTTCCAAATCCTACACGGGAAGAAACCCGAATATAGCAAGACCGTCACATATTTGCATGCCGTTTTTAAGTCTCTGAAGACTTAATTTATTGAGGTGCAGAGAAATGGTTTGTTGGGGCAGGACAGCACAGATCCATAAACTGACAGTTTATACAGCATAAATAATCTGATATTGTGCATTCCCAACAAAAATGACAAAATTAATTATTTACTCAATGATTTCCTAGACCAGGAGTCATCAACCCGTAACTTTAGAGCCACAAGCTGCTCTTTGGGCCACCTACTGTTGCTCCCTGTCCCATCATTGGCTGGCCTCTCCCTCTCCTCCCTCACCTGACCTGATAATATAAGGGCAACAGTGTAAATGGAGATGTGGTCATGGTTGATTCTCTGAAACTGGATGAGTGACTGGATTGCTCACAGTCACTCATGCCCTCATTACCTCGAGGTTCGATTACTGCAACGCTCTCTACATGAGGCTACCTTTGAAAAGTGTTCTGAAACTTCAGATCGTGCTGGTTCTCTAATGTGAGCTGTGGATCGAGGAGGACGCCCAAGCTGCGGACCCTCTCTAAGGGGTCAATAATCCCCCCCCCCAGATTATGGAAGGACAGATGGAATTGTCCTTGGGAGGCAGAACCCACAGCCACTCCGTCTTATCCGGGTTGAGTTTGAGTCTGTTGACACCCATCCAGACACCAACAGCGTCCAGGCACCAGCACATTACTTCCACTGCTTCGTTGACTGGACATGGGGTGGAGATGTACCACTGGGTATCATCTGCGTACTGATGATACCTCACCCCATGCCTGTGGGTGATCTCACCCAGTGGTTGCATGTAGATATTGAATAGCAGGGGGGAGAGGACCGGCCCCTAAAGCACCCCACAAGGGAGTAACCTTGAAGTCGACCTCTGACCCGCTACTAACACTGACTGCGACTGACTGGAGAGGTAGGAGGAGAATCACTGAAGAACAGTGTCTCCCACTCCCAACCCCTCCAGCTGGCGCATAAGGATACCATGGTCGATCTTATCGAAAGCTGCTGAGAGGTCAAGAAGTACCAGGACAGAGGATAAACCCCTGTCCTGGGCCCGCCAGAGATCATCCATCAACGTGACCAAAGCAGTTTCCATGCTATAGACGGGCCTGAATCCTGACTGTTGAGGGCCTAGATAATCGGCTTCTTCCAAGGACTGTTGGAGTTGGAGCGCCACCACCTTCTCAACAACCTTCCCCATCTCCAAGACCGCCTTCTGCTGCACGAATCCCAGCGACCGATTAGGTCCCACAGAGTGGGCCTTCTCCGGGTCCCGTCAACCAAACAATGTCGGTTGGCGGGCCCCAGGGGAAGAGCCTTCTCTGTGGCAGCCCTGACTCTCTGGAACCAACTCCCCGCAGAGATTAGAACTGCCCCTACTCTCCTTGCCTTTCATAAGCTCCTTAAAACCCACCTTTGTCATCAGGCATGGGGGAATAGAGACATCTCCCCCGGGCATATACAATTTATGCATGGTATGTTTATATGTATGTTTGCTTAGTAAATGGGTTTTTTTTTAATATTTTAAATTACAATTTAGATTTGTCATGAATTGTTGTATTCTGTTGTGAGCCGCCCCGAGTCTGCAGAGAGGGGCGGCATACAAATCTAAATAATAAATAAATAAATAAATAAATAAATAAATAAATAGATAGATAGATAGATAGATAGATAGATAGATAGATAGATAGATAAATAAATAAATAAATAAACAAACAAACAAACAAACAAACAAACAAACAAACAAATAAATAAATAAATAAATAAATAAATGGAAGGTTGGAGACTGGCCGATAGTTGTTAAAAATGGCTGGGTCCAGAGAAGGCTTCTTGAGGAGGGGGCACACAAGTGCCTCCTTGTAGGGACCCAGAAAGGACCACCTCCCCAGAGAAGCGTTGACAATCTCCTGGACCCAGCTCCATGTCCAGTAAGCAGGTGGCGGAACTCACAGCTCCAATGGCCTTGTCCACTTCATCAGGTGCCACCAGATCAAACTCTTCCCAGACAGGTGGAAAAGTACAGGCCCCAGTCACCTGACAAAGAGTCAGTCAACTCTGTTATCAAATTGGAGTCGAGGTCCACCCAGATCAAAGCGATTTTATCAGCAAAAAACATGTTAAAATCCTCGGCACTACTCTGTAAGGGCTCCCCAATTCTGCCCTGGTTAAGAAGGGAGCGGGTCACAGAGTGGCCAGGCGGGATTCCGCTGATGCAATCAAGATGATTGTCTAATGTGAGCTGTGGATTGAGGAGGCCAACCAAGTTGTGGACCCTCTCTGAGGGGGTCAATAATCCCCCCCTCAGGGTAACGAACAGACATATGGAATTGTCCTTGGGAGGCAAAACCCACAGCCAGTCTTATCAGGGTTGAGTTTGAGTCTGTTGACACCCATCCAGACCTTAACAGCCTCCAGGCACCAGCACATCACTTCCACTGCTTCGCTGACTGGACATAGGGTGGAGATGTACAACTGGGTATCATCAGCACATCCTGTCCCCACCACCCCTCAGCTCTTCAGTCCAGCAGGTTGGGCATAAGCTCCAGCCAAAAGTGGGAGGAAGCAAAGCTTTATTTTTTAATTCAACTTCTATGCCACCCAATCCCGAAGGAGCCAGAGCAGCTAAGGATGCCTTTGCTCTGGAAGCCCTCCTCCCCCTCCTTCTCCTCTCATGCCAGGTGGAGGGGCATAGCAAGACAACGTAGCTGCCTTCATGTCACATTTCTGCATAAGGCAGTATTCACTTTCTAGTGGTCACACCCTCCCTGCTAAGCCTGGAAGGGATGGGAAGGAATGGGACATGGCAAGGTAATGGCTGGATCCTTAGGGCAGGAGAGAAGCCATGTCTAAAACCTCTCCTTATATGAGCAGCCAGTCACCCTCTGTGATTGCCTTTGCACCTTGTGGAGGGTCTCCCTGGACATGCCACAACCAGCCAGGAAGAGGGGATGGAGAGTCACCCGAAGAGAAACCAGGGCTGGTTATTGTTACTCAGCATACACAAAGAGGGGGAGAAAGAGAGAGATGAGGGAGGGAGAGAGTGGTGTGTGGGGAGGAAAGGAGAGAGAGAGAAATAGAGAAAGACAGGAAGAGGGAAAGAGAGAAAGAAAATTGAGAGGGAGAGAAAGAGATGGAGAGAGAGAAATAGACAGATAACTTTTTCAAATTGAGATCAGACCCATAAAACCTAGGTAGGCATAGCTGTATATGTATATTGGTTGGAGTGAAGTAAAGTTAGCCATGCCCACCCAGGTTTTGTGACTCTGAATGTTTTGTTTTCTCTGGAAAATGGGGCCAAATGGCTCTTTGACTTTTTAAGAAGATCTGCACATGACAAGTACTCTACCTGTTTGATTTGAGATGGTTCCTTCTGGACAAGGTGCACATTCGTAGCAGCAAATGGGCTGGCCCTCTGGAACCTGTCTCCTCTCTCCTGCATGGCACCTCTTCTTGCCACACCTGGCAAAGGGCACCTTCTAAAGGAGAAAAAAAGAAGTGATAGAAGTGGCTTGTGCAATGAAGATCCTACATTTATTCATTTCCATATTCCTCTTTTTCTGTTGAGAATGTTATCAATTACAAATAGTTTATGAAGGTCTAACAGGAACCATGAAAATCTCCTAGGAGATTCAGGCAAGTGGCACTAGTGACTCATCAATGGATACTAACATTTGACTCTTGAACCTCAGAATACAAAGGAAGTTTTGCTACATTGAGTTACAACTTTGCTAGAACAAAGAATGATGAAGATCCAAAATAATGGCTATGGTCCGTGCAAATCTCTGCTGATCTAATAACATCCTGGTTCTTCTCATTCCCACTCATTGCTAAAGGTTTCTCAAATTTGATCTCAAATTTGTTAACCTCAAATGCAAGTAATTCACCCAATTTCAAATTCAAAATTTCTGCATCTATTTACCTGTTTTCACCCTAGAACAAGTGTTCTAACTATGCTGGCTGGAGAATTCTGGGTGTTTGATGTCCATAAATCTTAAAGTTGGCACATTTGAGGACCTCTACCTTAGAAGGATGTTCAGCATCTCCAGGAGAGAGTGATTGTTTTCCTGAATTTACAACATTTCCTTACAGCTCACCTTTAAGACCCAGATGATCCCATCAGTGTTAATGGTGAAATCCTGGCCTGGGGCAGCCCTGGGATCCTTTTACCCAACTTTCACAGGGACTAAAGATTTATTGGGATGGACAACCCAGTTGATGATATCATAACGAGCAGTTCTCATTCCAATTTGTGAGAAGGAGATTTCATCTCCAGCACTGTTGTTGAAGTGGACATTTCTCAAATTGGCAAGAATCTGAAAGAAAAAAGATCTTCATAAATTGGAGCAATTAGCTGAATGGCAGAAACAGAGTAGAGTAGAGTAGAATAGAGTAGAGTACAGTAGGGTAGGGTAGGGTAGAATAGTGTCAAATATAATAGAATAGAATAGAGTTTTATAAATTTTTTTCACAAGTGTACAGCTACACTGAAAAGCTACAGTTGGTTGAGATACAAGGAACCAGGAGAAATAGTAAACATTGACTCAATTGTCAACAAAACAAAATATTCCATTTATCACTGGGTATTTTTATTTTGGCTTCCCCGTTGCCAGTTTTTTTTTTTTAATGATAATTTTAAATGAATAACTTGCCCCCCGACATTATGAGTGCTCCATCACTGGAGATTTTTAAGTAGAAGTTGGAAAACTTTCATCTGAAATGGTATAAAGTTTTCTGCTTGAGTAGGGGTTTGGACTAGAAGACTTCCAAGGTCCTGTCCAATTCCCTTATTAACTAGTGATGTACTATGTTCCTTCCTATTTCAAATGCTCTACTATCATCCCATTGCTAAATAAGATTCCATCAAGGAACTGAATGACTATAGACCATTTGCACCTTGTGCTGTGACCAGAACAATCTGGAATAGAACACCTGAAAAATGTAGAAATGGTGGTAGACTTTAGGAGAAACCCTCCCATCCTACCACCTCTTACAATACTAGAAAAAACAGTATCAACAGTAGAGACCTTCCAATTTCTAGGTTCTATCATATCTTAAGACATAAACTTGGTGACACTTAAGGAAGTGGACAAGGCCATTGGAGCTGTGTGTTACGCCACCTGTCTACTGGATCCATGTCCCTCTTGGTTGGTTTCGGCCAGTCAAGAGGTGACGCGGAGCTGGGTCCGGGAGATTGTCAACGCCTCCTTGGGGAGTGGGTCCTTTCCGGCTCCTTATAAAGAGGCACTTGTGCGCCCCCTCCTCAAGAAGCCTTCCCTGGACCCAGCCATACTCAATAACTACCGTCCAGTCTCCAACCTTCCCTTTATGGGGAAGGTTGTTGAGAAAGTGGTGGCACTTCAGCTCCAGAGGTCCTTGGAAGAAGCCGATTATCTAGGTCCTCAGCAGTCTGGATTCAGGCCCGGCTACAGCACGGAAACTGCTTTGGTCGCGTTGATGGATGATCTCTGGCAGGCCCAGGACAGGGGCTTGTCCTCTGTCCTGGTGCTTCTTGACCTCTCAGCGGCTTTCAATACCATCGACCATGGTATCCTTCTGCACCAACTAGAGGGGTTGGGAGTGGGAGGCACTGTTCTTCAGTGGTTCTCCTCATACCTCTCTGGTCGGTCGCAGTCGGTGTTAGTAGTGGATCAGAGGTCGACCTCTAGGTCTCTCCCTTGTGGGAGAGTTCGGAAACTTCAGATCGTGCAGAATGTAGCTGCGAGAGCAATCATGGGCTTTCCCAAATATGCCCATGTTACACCAACACTCCGCAGTCTGCATTGGTTGCCGATCAGTTTCCGGTCACAATTCAAAGTGTTGGTTATGACCTATAAAGCCCTTCATGGCACTGGACCAGATTACCTCAGGGACTGCCTTCTGCTGCACGAATCCCAGCGACCAGTTAGGTCACACAGAGTGGATCTTCTCTGGGTTCCGTCAACTAAGCAATGTCGCCTGGCAGGACACAGGGGAAGAGCCTTCTCTGTGGTGGCCCCAGCCCTCTGGAACCAACTCCCCCCAGAGATTAGAACTGCCCCCACCCTCTTTGCCTTTCGTAAACCACTTAAAACCCACCTCTGCCGCCAGGCATGGGGGAATTGAGATCTTCTTTCCCTCTAGGCTTTTACAATTCTATGCATGGTATGTATGTATGTATGTTTGGTTTTTATATTATTAGATTTTTAATCATCAATACCAAATTACTATTGTGCACTGTTTTATTGTTGCTGTTAGCCGCCCCGAGTCTCTGGAGAGGGGCAGCATACAAATCCAACAAATAAATAAATAAATAAATAAATAAATAAATAAATAAATAAACAAGCAAGCAAGCAAGCAAGCAAGCAAGCAAGCAAACAAACAAACAAACAAACAAACAAAATGGTCATTTAACATCAAAAACATCATCAAAAAAGCACAATAAAGAATGTTCTTTTCTATGCCAACTCAGGAAGCTCAAACTGCCCAAGGAGCTGCTGATCCAGTTCTACAGAGAAACCATTAAGTCTGTCATCTGCACCTCTATAACTGTCTGGTTTGGTTCTGCAACCCAACAAGACCAACACAGACTTCAGAGGAGAATCAGAACTGCAGAAAAAACAATTGCTGCCAATCTGTCTTCCATTGAGGACCTGTATATTGCATGAGTCAAAAGGAGGGTTGTTAAAATATTTACTGACCCCTCGCATCATGGACATGAACTGTTTCAACTCCTACCCTCAAAATGAGCATCACACACCAAGACAACTAGACACAAGAACAGTTTTTTCCCGAACACCATCACTCTGCTAAATAAGTAATACCCTCAACACTGTCAAACTATTTACTGTCTGCACTTCTATTACTATTATTTTTTTTCTCATCATTCCTATCACCTATCTCCTCCTACTTATGACTTTATGATCAAAATTTGTTGCTTTTATTCTTAAGACCTTTATTAATATTGTTTCCTGATTGCTTTTTTGACTCCTATGACAATCTTTAAGTGTTGTACCTCATGATTCTTGACAAAGGTATCTTTTCTTTTATGTATACTGAGAGCATATGCACCGAAGACAAAATCCTTTTGTGTCCAACAGAGACCAATAAAGTATTCTATTCTATTCTATTCTATTCTATTCTATTTCCTATTCTATTCTATTTCCTATTCTGTTCTATTCTATTTCCTATTCTATTCTATTTCCTATTCTTTTCTATTTCCTATTCTATTCAATTCTGATAAGCACATTACAAGAAACACAGAAGTAAACATATAAGTTGGAGTCACACATGATGCTAATTCATAAAAACATAAAAGAAGATTAAAAGGAATTGAGCTGAACATCTTTTTACATGTTCAGGTTACATGCGAAGGTAATCGGAGAAGATTCTGAAGATATACCCTTTAGAATTTCAACTCTCATGTTGAATCATCTTTCATGTTTGTTTGTTTGTTTGTTTGTTTGTTTGTTTATTTCTTTGTCTGTTTTTGTTTGCCTGTCTTTCTGCCTGTCCATCTGCCTGTCAGTTTGTTTGTTTGTTTGTTTGTTCGTTCGTTCGTTCGTTTATTCATTTATTTATTTATTTATTTATTTATTTATTTATTTATTTATTTATTTATTTATCTGTTTGTTTATTTGCATTTGTATGCTGCCCACACCCGAAGGACACTGGGTGTCTTACAACAATAAAATGCAACCAGATTATCATATTGATCTGAAATGACACCTCCTCCTTGCTCAACTCATGATACTCAAGGAGCTTTGAATATGTTTCAGGACCATGTACTATATTTTATTTTATTTTATTTTTTTATTTTATTTATTTTGTCCAATACATATAGGTTATTCTTCTTTTGTCCCCTCTTTCAACAAAACCTTTAATGAATATTATTGTTTTTTTAAGTAATTGCTGGTTTAGTCTGTTCAGAGATGCCATGATATGATATCCCTTGATATGATTTCAGGAACTGCATATGAGAAGCTTCTTCTCTATTGATCGGTGGACTGGATAAAATGTCGCAGAGGTTACCTGCCATGGCTCCACATTTGAGATCCTTTTTCCAAGCTTCAGCATAGCTGGTTGTGCTCTTGAGTTGTAAATTGCATGCAATGCATGTGCCACTGCATAAATGGCATTATAGATACTGTAACTTTCATCTGTCATGCTCATTTCAAAAAGAAAATCTGGAACATCCCATAAATTCTCCTTTCCTGTACAGTGTTGTCTCCCATTTGGAAGGACCTTGCCTGGTTTGGAGATAAGGCAGCCAAAGAGTTTTTCCCACAAATCCAGGAGAATGGTGTCCCCTTCTTTGATCAAATGGTATAAAGACAGGAGGAAGTGGCTGAATTCTGAAACATCCCCAGTGTTTTCCCTAAACTGCAAAGCCCCATGCAAAGGTTTTACATTTTCAGAAGTGTCTCCCTGCATAGTAAATTTCCAGTGAGAAGTTAGGATCCAAACATTTTGAAGTCGTACCAATCCATGCATTACAGAAGCTTTCAGAAATGACAAAAATTTTACAGTATCAGTTGAATCTCCAAACATAATAATGACTTCAGCTTTCAATACAATTTTGAAAATGAATTTCCGTATTGCAACCTGTATGTCCTTAGTGTTCAAACTTTCAGTAAAGGCCAGGCAGATGTCCTTCTCCTTCAATATTGGCATCAAGGTTGAAATGAAATGTTCTGCACTGTCATCTTCAGAGGTCCCAAGCCCAACCCAGTTCCACTGGAAATGCAGGAGCAACTGAACTAAACCCACATACTCTGAAATGTCACTGGGATTAATCCGGAAGAAGGAAGGATAAACTGGTCTGTATTCCTGAGGGAACTCAAAGCCAACACCGAGCTGGAGAAAGGGAGATTCCTCTTTCAAAGACAAAGTAAAGTATTGTGCTCATTTCACCTGCGTTTTTTTTAAACTTAACAATCAGGCAGACTTACTTCAATTAACAAGCTTAAGCATCTTCTCTTCCTAGGAAAAGCTGCTTGTGACATATTTTGTCTGGTTTTGATATGTCAAAAGAAAAGAAATAATTAACTTGATATAGGCAATAAATTGAATGAATTCCTGGCTAAACTTTTATGAAAATTCTTCTTGGCAAGTATAGGATTTCAGAATTATTTCATTATTGGTCTGTTGGGGATATATATCTTGACACATAAAATCTAAAAATGAATTCAACTATAACATATCCCCTTCAACAACATCATTTTCACCCTTGACTACCACATTTGTTTCTGTTCTTTGTCCACACCATACTATATCCAATGTATTCCCCCTTACCTGTGGGACCTTGTAGATGCTGAAGATGGAAGCCATCTGCCTTGAGGATTTGGGGTGGTCACTCCAATGATAGAGAGCAGAAGGTCCTGTCTGTCACATTTATAACCTGGAATCATTTGGCCCCAGGTGGAGACCAAGGAGAGGCTGATTAATGAAATGATCATCTCCATCCGAACATTGTCACAAATGTGGAAGCCAAGTGTGAGGTTGGGGAGGAGAACCAAATCTTTGTTGATCTCTGTGACTGCAAACTCTAACGCTAGGAACTCTTGGTATTTCATGAATATGGGTCTGTGGTAAAGAAAACACTGGGAGCATTACAGGGAAAATATATGTGTGATTTACAATAGAATAATAGAATTGGAAGGGGCTTTGGAGATTCAGATTGCATTAGATTATTATTACAGTTGGAAGGGACCTTGTAGGTCATCTAGTCCAACAACCTGTTTAGCAGGAAACCCTACCTAAGATGGTGGATATCCATTGAGACAAATAGTTATCCATCACCATCTTCTTAAAAGCTTCCAGTGTTAGGAAGACTTTCGGATGGAGCTTGATCGTGCCGGAGGTGCGGAAGCCTAGCTCCGCCTCTGTAGCCTTCCTTTTCACCCTGCAGGATGCCGTTTTGCGTTGTGCCGACACCCGTAGGGGTCGGCCCAGGACCGGGGGTCTCCTGGACCTCCTGGGACGGATCGGCACGACCCCAGGGGTTAGGGACAGCCCCGCAGCTGCAGGAATGGAGAGCTGTGACCGGACGGCTGTCTGGGCGCAGCCATAACGATCGCCAATAGCAGAAGTTTAAAAAACAGAATAAGAAGTCTACAAGGAAGCAGATCGGCAGATAAAGGAGATTGACAGCACCACACAGAAATCTTTTGGTATCGGAGAAAGTTTCTGAAAAGAAGATCTTGAAGGTGAACATAAACAAAGAAAAAAAACCCTGTAAGTGATATCCATACGGGGAAAAGAAGAACAGCCGGAACTACTTGTCTTTGTTAAAGCTAATAGTATAACTTTTTTTTTCAATTTTAAGATTATAGTGTGGTGTTTTTATTCCTTTTTTCTTATTGTTATTGTTATTAATTTTTTTAAAAACTACATTTTTCCCTGATAATTAAAGACTGATTTGACAATTATTTGATTAGATGAAGTAGAAATATTTAAATGAGTTGAATACACGAACATATGGATTGAATTGAAATTACTCTATTTTTCTTTTATTTTTTTCCCATTTTTTTCTCCTTTTCTTTTTGGACTTAGTGGGACTATTTTTCTCAACATGAAATTGGAAGCGTAAGGATACTTTTCTTCTTCTTTTTTTCCTTTTCTCATTTTTTTTTCTTTTTACACAATAAGACGATAAAGATTTTATTTTTATAATCATTCTAATATTAGACATTTGCTTTGGAACACTTTTTGGATATTTTTATTAAAGCATAACCCATATTTGGTATATTTGGACTTAACAGATTTTTTGGACTCTTCTTTTAGATTTTGATATTTTTTCCCTTTTTTTCCCTCTCCTTTTTAATTAATGGTGTGATTATTATTATCTTATTTTTACTACTTTTTAAATATATATTCTTTCATATTTTTAAATATTAGAAATAATTTTTTAAGGAATTTTTCACATTTGTTTTAAATAATTTTTTAAATAAGCTTTTTTCTTTTTTCTCCTTCCCTTTTTCCCCTTTTCCCTTTTTTTCTTCCTCTTTATCTCTCTTAATCAATTTTTATCACAATTATATTCTTTTCCTTTCTTTATTATTAACTAATTATGTGCTAGAAGCTTTGTTTTCTTCCCTTCCCCACCTGATCCCCCTTTTTAGGAGTCTAGGATTTTAAAAGACTGAACTTTTTTTTTTCCTTTTTCCCTCTCATCTTTTTTTCCTATTTTTAATTAATTCAAATAATTAATTATTGTATTAATTTTTTAAAAATAAATTTTATTGATTTTTATAAAATGATTACATAGAACAAACATATAACAGTGCACAGTGCGTGTGCCCATCACCTAACAAACAAGACACCCCCCTTCACCACCACCACCCATACAAGGGGATTCAAAGGTTTTTGATTTTGTTTATCTGTATTTCCTTGGCTCTATCTTGCATTAGATATTACTAAAAGAGTGATTGCAGTTTATTTTTCACATTTACATCACAGATTCTACTCAACATATAATCTTTCACCTTATTCCATCGCACCATCAGCTTCTCCAGTTTGTTTTCATCAAAATTGTTTAATCTTATTTCCATAATTTTAAAATGTATGTGGTCCACCATGTACCAGTACCAATTCTGTATTGTCCATTTTGTGGAGTCTTTCCAACCCAATACCACTACTGCTTGAGCACTTTCCAATGCTGCAGATTTTATTTCCTTGAATTCTCCTAATTTTCTTTGTTTAATTAAAATTGCTATTTCTTTTGTAATTATCCAGTTAATATTTAACATTTTGTTAATTTCGTTCTGTACTTCATTCCAGAATGTCTGAATTTCTGCACACTCCCAGAACATATGCATAAAGATTCCCTTTTTTTGGCAACCATGCCAACAATTACCCTTCTCTTTCCCCTGGAAGTGTGCAAGTTGTGCCGGTGTATAGTACCATTTATGTAAAATTTTCCTTCTCATCTCTTTAACTCTTGTATTTTTAATCTTATATATATTTTCTACTATTTCCTTTTATCTATTTGTAAATCATTTTGCCAGCATCTTGTCAAACTTTTTGTTACTTCCTCTTCCACCTGCAATAACATTCTATATATATTACCGGCTTGGGCTTTTATCTCATTAATCTTTTCTTTTATTATTTTTTCTAAACAATTTTCTTCTCGTAAGAAAGCTTCTTTATTCTCACTTTTATTTAAATATTTGCTTATTGCATTAATCTGCAGCCATTTCTGTTGACCAAGCCACCATTCCAATCGAGTTCTGCTAACTCTTCCATCCTTCTCATATAATTGTTCAATTCTCGTTATCCCTTTGCTATTTAATACTTTAATAATTCTGCTTAAGTTAACATCATCACCTGTGTTCAATACGTGTAACGTTGATAGCTTGGAATTCCTAGTTCCACATTTTCTCTGCCATTTAGACCATATTTCTAAACATGCTTTCAGAGGGTCGATTAAATTACTGATTTCTATTCTACTCCAATTTTTGAATAATAGCTCTTTATTATTTATATTATTAATTTCCTTTTCTAAATTTACACACTTCTGTTCCCCCATAACTGTAATTCCATTAATCTTTCTATTTGAAATGCTTTTCTATATAGTACTAAGCACGGGCTCCCCCCCCCCCTCTTTCTCTTGGGCAAACTGCCATTTTTTTCTTATTCTAGGCCTTTTGTTTCCTTCAATCCAAAAGTTTAATTTACTATCCCATTCTCTCAGTTTTGCCCCAGGGAAGGTACCTGGTAAAACCTGAAATAAATACATCATTTTTGGTATTATCATCATTTTAAGGGCTCTGATCTTGGCAATTCTTCCCAACCTTTCCCCCCTCCAATTTTTTATCTGCTTCTGAATTTTTTTCCATATTAAATTATAGTTGGCTGTCACAATTTTTATCGGATTCTTAAACAACCAAATTCCTAAATATTTCATTTTTTTACATCCTAATTTCAATCCTGATATTTTTTGTATCTCAATTTGCTCTTTAGGGCCTGTGTTTAAACAAATTATCTCCAATTTCTCTAAATTAACCATAAGTCCCGATTGGTCTTTAAATTCCTGGAGCAATATCATTATTCTTTTCATCATTTCGATTGGGGTTTCGGACATCACTATAGCATCATCTGCAAACAAATTTAATTTCAATTCAAATTTTCCTATTTGATAACCTCTCCATTCCTTATCATTTCTAATTTTGTTTGCTAAAGTCTCAATTGCCAGTGCGAATAACATTGGGGATAGTGGACAACCCTGCTTGGTTCCATTCTGAATTTTAATCATCTCTGTTCTGTTACCATTTACTGTAATATGGGCTATATTATCCTTATAAATTGTCTCTATAATTCTACAAAATGAATCTCCCATATTTAAATCTTTACATAATTGAAACAGATAATCATGGTTAACTTTATCAAAGGCTTTGTACACATCTAACTTTAAAATTCTTTTGGTATTGGTAGCATGGTGTATAACATTAACCACGTTTCTAATTGGTTCATAAATCTTTCTTCCTTTAACAAATCCATATTGGTCTTCTCTAATCACCTTTGGTAAGATATTTTCTACCCTGTTTGCCAATATTTTCATAAATATTTTATAATCCTGATTAAGTAAGCTGATAGGGTGATAAGAACTTGGGTCCATTAGATCACGATCTGGCTTTGGGATAGTTATAATTTCTGAGATTTTCCACGTCTGTGGAGTTTCAAAGGTCTCAATTACATTGTTAAACAATTTTTCCAAATACGGTAATAATTCATTCATATAAGTCTTATAATATTCAGCAGTAAAACCATCTGGACCTGGGGCTTTAGCAGGTTTCAACCCTTTAATAACTCTAGATATCTCATCATTTGTTATTTTTGCATTTAAAATTTGTCTATCTTCTTCCGTTAATTTCTCATTAACCTCTATGGTTTGCAATGTAATATGTTCTTTTTTATATAAATTCCCATAAAAGTCACTCATTATTTTTTCCATTTCTGCATTACTACGTTTTATTACACCTTCCTTATCCTTTAAAGCAGAGATATGGGATTTCTCTTTTCTTTTTTTCAAATAATGTACCATTTGTTTCATTGATTTGTTCCCCCATCCCCTGATTCTCTGTTTTACAATCATCTTCATTTTATTCCATCTTTCTTCATCAAGTGATTGTAATTTCTTTTTCTTAGATAATAATAATGTATTCCAAGCTCTATTTCTTGTAATTTTTAAAGTTTCTTGAATTAAATCTATTTCTTTTAATAGGTTTTCTCTTTCAACTTCCCAGGATTTCCTAATAAAAGCTTCAGTGCTAGTACAATTACCCCTCATGACAGCCTTGTGTGTATCCCAAACTATTGTTTGCTTAATTTCGCCTGTTTATTTATTATTATTTATTTATTATTTGGATTTGTATGCCGCCCCTCTCCGAAGACTGTTGCGTTAATACTAAAAAATTCACTCAATTCCTTTTGTAATTTGAGTCTATTTTTCTCACTAGCTGAAACCACAGGGTTATATCTCCAAATCCTTTGTTGCCTACCACCGTCTATCTCAATCACTGCTAACAGTGGGGCATGGTCTGATAACCAAATGCTTTTAACTTCTACTTTCTTAAGCTGTACCTCGGCTGTTTTATTAATTAATATATAATCAATGCAACTAAATTTATTGTGTCTTGCTGAATAAAATGTATCCCTGTTTACTATATTTTCATGTTAATTTTATTTAAATGTAACTTTTTCTTTTCTCCCCTCCCTGCTGTTAATTCCAAGTTGAAATCGCCTGCTAAAATCACTGTGCCTTCCGCAAAATTATCTAATTTACGCTTTACATTCATTATAAATTGTTTTGCATTTACATTAGGGGCATAGATTACTGCTAAGGTTACTAGCTTATTATTTATTTTCCCCTTGATAAATAGCATTCTACCGTCTTTGTCTCTTTTAATATTAATTAATTGAAATACTATTCTTTGGTTGATCAAGATGGCGACTCCTCTGGATTTTGCCATCCCCCTCGACTCATAAGCCCATTGCCACTCGCCATTTGTAACTAATTTATCTGATTTTTCCCTTCCTTTATGAGTTTCTGATAAAAATAAGATATCAGCTTTACTGTCCCTAGCCAGCTTCATGATTCTATAACGTTTTTTCTGTGATGGGAGACCATTTACGTTTAACGACAATAACACTGTTTCACCCATTTACATAATTTTAAATACATTTCCCCCTCCTGCAAAACAGAGCCTGCTGGAAAAATGCTTGTTGATTATCATGAATCCCCACCCTAGTGCCTCTTCCCTTGCACCCCCCCCCAAGGGGAGGCAACAAAAAAACCTTTCGTTATCCAAGAGGCACTCCTGAATTTGCGTTCCACTAGAAACCTCCCCCATCTCTCCCCTTTTAATACAATAAAGAAAGATCCCCCTCCTTCCCTCTTTTCCCCTTGTTGGTCAGCAAAAAATACACGAAGGAGAAGTTAGTTAGTTGAGAACAATAATACCATATTGGCAGATCAGCTCAGTTCAGTTCATTATTTCTTCTTCTGGCGCGTGATTCTCTGTTCTTCTCTTTTTTCTTTCTCCTGAAGTGATTCAAGTTCCTTTTGCAGAGCTGCGATTTTTTCCTCTTTACTTTGCTCTGCTGCACGAATTGGTTGGCACATAAACAAATCATCCTCTGCTCTTCCGTGTCTCCCATCCCCGTCTCCTACTTCTGGCATGCCCTTTGATGTTGATGCCTGGGAAGTTACCTTCGAATCAATCCCCAGCTGTTGAAGCAGTTTCTTCCCCTCCTCCAGAGATCTCACCTGGAAAACTTTGGAGTCTTGAAAAACAATTACTGTGGCAGGATAACGCCATGTGAAACGGATTCCATTTTCGTATAGTTGGGAGGTGACGTCTCTCATCTGGTTTCTCATCTTGAGTGTTTCTGCAGACAAGTCTTTTAAAATGCGTATTGGAATGGCTTTGTAACGTAAGTTTGAAATCTGCTTTAGTTCTCTGAAGATTTCTGCTGCTTTCCTTTCCGAATTAAATCTTACAATAACATCTTTTTGATCTCCTTGATTCCGAGATCCAAATGCCCAGTGCGCTCTTTCAAATTCGCCTGGATCACAATTAATGTTGTTTTCACTGAACCATTGGTGAATTGCTTGGATAAGATGTTTACCCTCCGCAAAATCTTTTTTAAATCCCCTTAGGTGGAGATTACCTCTTCTTTGTCTGTCCTCCAAGTTAATTATACGTAATTCCTGACGACTCTTTTCATCCTCCAGTTTCACAATTCTTTGATCTTGTGTTTTCGACTGCTCTTTTAAATCTGCAACACCAGCCCCAACGGCAGCTATCTCCTTTTTCATATCTTGGAGCAACTGTCCCATATTGGCAAATGCCGTTAACAATGAATCCATTTTTCCCTCCAGCTCCATAGTAGACGCCATCTTTTCTTTGTTCTCACTTTTTCCCCCTACTCACGTTTAAAACTGTGACTTACTCCTTCTTTTGACTCTTTTTTGTAAAGTTTTCAAAAGCTCCGTTCAATCCACTTCCTCTCAATCCACTTTTCACCAAACTAGAGAGGGTTGTCAGGGGTTAACTTTCACTTTTCCTAATTCACATGAGGGAGCTTTCTGTAGATGCGTCTATCTAGTTGGACGCATGTGCAAATTCCCCAATTATTGTATTAATTAAATTGAATTGGTACGTTTAATTTCCTTGTCTACTAGCATTCTAGATGTAAATTCTTCTCCTTTTTTCTTTTTTTCTTACTAAAATTATTAAGAATATATAAGATTTAGATTTAAATAACTGTGAAATAAAATAGAAATTTTGGAATATGAAAGGTTCCTATAGGGCACAAAGTGTGACTTCGGTGACTACAACAACGTGAAGACAAACAACTACTCTTGCTTTGACTTCAACCCCTACACCTAAAGTCTCCCCAACTTCATCACCATTACAACAAAGGACCATAACCACAATGCTGGCTAAAGAGAAAGAAAAAGAAAAAGAAAAGCCAATGATGCATTCTAACTTCCAGATTATTCAAGAAGCACTAGCAGGCATCCAAGAGTCACAAACTCAGACAAAAACTCAACTTGACACGAACAAAGAAGAAATGAAAATGTATTTACAAGAAATGAAGCAAGAGATGAGACAAGAAATGAAGGAGATGAAAGATGAGATTAAAAAAGAAATTGCTGAACTCAAAACCGAATTAAATGAAGTGAAAGGGAATGTTGCTGAAATGGATGGAAATATAAAAGTCATGCAACAAAATTTACAAGACAGTGAAAAAAGAATACAAGTGACAGAAGAAAAAATTCAAGTTATGGGACAGAGAGTGGAAGAATATGAAGACTGCAACTATGCAGCTCGCAGAGATTTTGACATAGCAATAACCAATTTAGAACTCCAATCTGCATCACATGGTTTGAGGTTCCAAAACATTGATGAAGAAAGAGATGAAAATTTATCTGCAAAAATGGCAGAAGTCATGGGAGGTATCATGCAGGCAGATCCAACAGAACTGATAAGAGAAATCGATGAAGTTTACCGAGTCCAGACTGGCTATGCAAGGCGCCATAAACTGCCCAGAGAAGTCCACATTAAGTTCTCAAAAAGAACCATCAAAGACAAGATACTGAGATTGATAAAAAAAAATGAGACTTTTCAACGTAATGGGAAAGAAATTACGATTCTGAAACAAGTTCCGAAGAGAGTTCGAGAGAGTAGAAGACAATACTATTTCCTTACAAGCATCTTAATCAGAAAGAACATTGTCTTTAGATGGTTGATACCAGAGGGTTTGACTCTAACTTGGCAATCAACGAGAGTGAAAATAGAAAGTGTGGAACAAGCAAGATCTTTCCTAGCACGCAGCGGATTGGATAGTGTCGAAGAAATTCAGATACAACCAAAGAGTAGTGAAGACACGATGGGGGCCACAGGTGGCGGAGGGGAAGAATCACTGGCTGTGAAGCAGAAACAAGCACAGACTTCACAGGAGCTAATCTTGGAAATCCGACTTCGACAACCGAAAGAAGCTAAAAGGTACTATAAATAAAGATGACACATGACCTGAAAATATTTTCAGTCAACGTAAATGGATTGAACAACCCAAGGAAGAGAAATCAAGTATTAACTAAACTTATGAAACAAAAAGCTCAGATAAATATCTTACAAGAAGTTCATATTAAAAAATAAAAAAGAAATCTTCTTAAAAACTCAAAACTGGGGAAATTATATACTAGTTTGGCCAATCAAAAGAAAAGAGGAGTAGCAATGTATATTGATGAATTAATTGAATCTAAAGAAATATTTATTTATTTATTTATTTATTTATTTATTTATTACTTAGATTTGTATGCCGCCCCTCTCCGAAGACTCGGGGCGGCTCACAAATATATAATGATAGTGATGGAAGGATGTTGATAGTGCAATTAGATTTAGAAACAAAACCACTCATAATTGTCTCAATTTATGTACCAAATGATAACCAAAAACAATTTTACAAAGACTTGCATGAAAAAATTAATGAGTTATCAATTGAAAATATGATAATAATAGGGGATTTTAACACAATTTCAGATGACCAAATGGATTATACTGTTGTAGAATTGATGAGACATAAGCCAGCTCTTCCAGCAAAGGAAAGTTTATTGCGCAGGTTCAAAGCACAAACTACAAAATAAACGGCCTGAACCCCGAACAAATTACAGAGTCTTCCTTATATACTTATTCAAATATACAGTATCTCAGCATAACATATTGCCCCATATATGGTAATACAATTGCGGGAAATAAGGAAATTAGCAGATTTCGGTATACATCACATGCATTGACAAGCCAGACATCCTGTTTGTTGCAATCGCCTTGCTTAAGCAGATTTAGGACCCATATATAACTTTCTGCTGACACTTCAGTACTCCCCTTCCCTTATCTTGGTCCCATTATGCATTTGTTTAGTCGGACTGAGGTCAGGCTGACCCCTTTCTCAAGCTTTGGAAACAATAATGATTATGTTTGCCACATTATTCCCCCCTTTGTGACTCTTCTTCGTCAGCAAGGAGAGTCACATAACTAGGATCTGCGTCTGCTTGTAAGGTAGCATACTCCGATTCCTGATTAGCAGCAAATTCCCACATAGCTAATATTTGTGCAGTAGCCTTTCGATCAGCAAGCAAGGATAAGCTATTTGAAATAGTTCTAATGAACAGAGGTAGAATACATGGAATGAGTACACATCCAGCAGCAATTAGTCCAATAAATGCCACTATTGCCTGTAAGCCTGGTAATTTGGGAAACCAGGTACCAAACATTTCCTTTACATTAAATCCATTCCACACTTGGTCAGGGTTATGGGTTAGTTGTCGCAGTTCTGTTGTTAACTGCTTAATTACCTTCCCAGTTTCATCTATTTGCAGGCAACAGTTTGAAAGATTAAATTTACCACACACGCCTCCTTCCCTGGCTAACAGATAATCCAGGGCCAATCTATTTTGATACACAGCAGTTCGGATCTTATCAGTCGTTTCTGAAAGAAAATTGAGTGCACTATCTAAACGCTGCCCAGCTAGATCAAGAACTGCCTGTAATCTAATAATCCTATTCAACATATAAATGGGTGTTCGATAGCCCCATGACCCATCTTCTGCCCAAGTAGCTTTACCATATGTACATACAATTCTTTCAGAGCTCCAAATATCAGTCTCCTCATATTCAACAAGTTCCTTACACGGGAAATTGGAGAATAAGGAATCCACACCACGCCTTCTTCTATCGTTCTGTTGTCCCATTGACTCATACAATGGAACTCCTAGCAATTGACGGGCTTTGATCGGTAACAAGAAAAAGGACGGTTTTATCCATCCCAATACACATGACCCAGACCAATTTCTAGGCAGGGTCTCATAAGCCAATTTTCCACATATCCAATACATGTCATTGGGAGCAACCCATTCAGTATCAGATGCTGTGGAGAGTAAATAACTCAGATATGTAGTGTCAAATTTCAGGGGTTTTGTCGCATTTCCTGGCGAGCTCCATTTCTGGTATGTAATATCCCAAAACCCCAAACATATTAAATCTCCCTCATTTACACTTCCTGTCCTCAAGAAACAGTTTCTGCCTACTAGATTCGTAGACAGAGTCCATATCATTCCAGACAGCTTTTTCCTTTCAGTTATATTACCAGTGCGAGAGAGATTATTAAAAACAGAAGGCTCTGCCTCCATGGCTTCCCATGGCCATTGTTCACCCATATTAGTCCCTCCACATACAAAACAATTCTTCACCATGAGGGCTTTTGCTACTTCCTCTGCCATCTCAATAAACAGGTTATTTGCTTTGTTGCTAATGGGCAGGGGTTTTTCAAGCTTTCTGAGAGAGTCATACACAGACCAGCCCAGAGATTTAATTTCCCCCTCAATCACTTTCTCCACTTTAATGGTAAGATATGTCTTAGGGTCTTTCCCTTGTCCATCAATCCCAAAAGCATACGTTATCAGGGACGGAATGGATCTTTCAATTTCCATTATAATGGTATTTCCTTGTCCTCTTTGAAAGGTCTTCACATATTGACATCCTTTATACCCTCCACCTGTATAGTCACAAACACATTTCCATCCACTACACACTGAGGATCCTGCACATGGCAGCCAAGTATTAGGATTCCCGGTCTTCCAAGTAGGATCAACTTCACACAAATACTTATGATCTGATTTGTATTGGTTAACCCACGCACTACTTCCACAGGTAGTGGACCATCCTTTACTCACTGCTTTGCAGGCATCAAAAGTTAAAACAATAGGTGACTTACTCTGCTGCAAGTGGAGGGTGTAATTCACAAAATATAATCTACCATCTCCCTCTGGATCCTTCCGCCACCCCATAACAGGCAACCCTGTCCACAATGTAACATTCAAACGTATGGGGGTGCTAGGATCATAACATATCCGTTTACCCTGCAGGTTACATAAGCTATACATTGTCCTATCATGGATACAACTAAGCTTTAATGGCCTACAATCCTTGGGCATTTGAGTATGGTAGACTAAAGTGTTGATGGTTCGCATTCCCACCTTAGCTTGTGTGATACAAGAAATACACGCATCCTTAGATGGAGGCTTAGTAGCCAATAAGGGGGTTAATGATGTCTTTGGCACTTTCGACACACGAATTATAGGTAATTTCATTCTGTAACATAGAACCCCTTCAGTGCCATTACACCTATTATACATTTTTGGTCCTATAGTGCCATGCGTGCAAGGGGATAAATCAAATTGACTGCATGAGGAAGGTATTCCAATTGTGGATAACATCACTCCATCATTATTAAGACACTGTATGCACTTCTGCTCCCCTACAGCCCGGGCAATTCTTCTCCTATTATTCTTCCTGACTACTTTTCCTGTATTTGATGGCCCTGGGGGAAGTCGTACAATACAAGTACCTTTCCATCCTGGCTTCAATTGCTGTACAATTGTAACTCTTTCCCATCCCCAAAACACTGGTGGACCACATTCCAACGCCAAAAGGTCACCTATGCCCTGACTCCCTTGTCGTACAGTGGGACACATACCCTTTCTAAATACATACCCCACATATTGGCAAACCTCTGGATTGGTATGTTTCCTAACCCGGCAAACCTCTTTCAGTATTTTATCAAAGGCATGGGGAAACTGACACGGATGAGGGAGAACACCAATCCAACATTCGGGAGTTAGGGTAATTGGAGGATGACCATCACATTTACCTGATCCAATATCATACAACTGTGTGATTCGGGGCCTCTCACCCGGGAGGCTCCATTGCCCCAAGCTTCGAATACAAACATGATTAGCATATGAAAAACCTATTACTAAAATAACTATAAACATTCTTAAGTCACCCAACCCCTTCATCCTATCTTCTCCCGTGCGTTGAAAACCAGCTTCCGGTGTGGTTTAGCAGGGGGTTTCTTCTTCACCACTGTGTGTTGAAAACCTATCACCGGTAAGGTCTCTGCAGAGTGGCCTTGTATTTTCACCACGAACCTCTGGCAACGTCTGGGTGCACTTTCTCCAAATACAGATAATACACACTATGCTCGTAACTAACAATACACTGGAAGCGAGGCAAAAAAGGATATAGTCCGAAGTCACTGTCGCCGCAGCCTCAATTTCATAGGATGAGCTGTTGGTAGAGCAGTCCATTTCTCATCCGCAGCCTTCTTTACTCGAGTCCAATGGATCCAGGATTTAGACTCTGCTATTTTAATGGCAAGTGGAGATGACATTATTACAACATAAGGCCCCTTCCATCTCCCTTTCAACTGTTCCTTCTTCCAGTGTTTTACCCAAACCCTGTCTCCTGGCTGAAAGCTATGACAGTTCGTTACAAGTCTTGGGGGAGATTGTTCCAACACATAATTTCTAAGTCTCTCAACCTGCCTGTTCAATTCCTTCACCATGTCCATAACCCAAACGCCCCCCTTATGTCCCAATTCTGGCCATCCTGCCAGATTTCTTCGGAGAAGTGTGGGAGGACGCCCAAACATTAGCTCATATGGTGAGAGTTGATACTTCCGACGCGGAGCACACCGAACTGCATATAAAGCCAATGGTAAAGCGTCTAGCCACTTCAGGCGAGTCTCAGTACATATTTTCGTCAATCTTTCTTTCAAAGTGCGATTCATTCTCTCAACAGGAGCCCCTGATTGAGGGTGGAAAGCACAATGAAATCTCCAATCCATTTCCACTGCCTTTGCTAAGAAGTAGTTGACCCGATGTACAAATTCAGGTCCATTATCACTTGAAATCACTGAAGGACTCCCATACCGAGGTATTATTTCCTTAAGCAACAATCTAGCCACTTCCTGAGCTTTCTTAGTTTTTGTCGGAAATGCCTCAGGCCATCCAGTATACGAATCCACAATTACTAACATTGCTTTATACAGGCCACAGCGAGGCATGTCGGTAAAATCAATCATCACCACATCCATGGGAAAATAAGCTATAGGTATAGTTTCAGGTGGCAGGACAGGTCCTTGTCTAGGATTTACCTTTGCACATGTTTCACATTGACTCACTACCTTACTAGTTATCCCAGCAAGCCTGTCTATGTAATAATCCCTACTCAGTGCCATTTCAAGAGCAGTTTTTCCCATATGAGTAGTATTATGAGATGATTGAACCAACTGCCAGGCCATGGAAGCAGGCACATATATTCGTTTATCAGGCAACACAAACCATCCTTCTTCCATCACCGCTGCAAGATCATTCATTGCCTTCACACATTCCAAAACTGAATATGTTGGAGTAGGAACCGGCGGTATTACCCCCAAATCCATGGCCACTTGAATGGAAAGATCCGGTGTTGGCCCATCTCGCAAGGCAGCAGCACGAGCCTCTGCAT
Source organism: Erythrolamprus reginae (assembly GCF_031021105.1). Lineage (NCBI taxonomy): Eukaryota > Metazoa > Chordata > Lepidosauria > Squamata > Dipsadidae > Erythrolamprus > Erythrolamprus reginae. Next base: position 6,920,140 of record NC_091950.1, on the reverse strand, counting down.
CTGCTGCCCGATTGCCAAGTACAATTTTATCATCCCCACGCTGATGTCCCTTACAATGCATTACAGCAACCTTCTTGGGTTTCTGCACTGCCTCGATCAATCTCTGAATCAAATGACCATGTTGGATATACTTTCCTGCTGAATCCCGAAATCCTCTTTCCTTATACACAGCACCATGTGCATGCAGCGTCAAAAAGGCATATTTACTATCCGTCCACACATTCAATGTTTCCCATTTTGCCCGTTCTAATGCTCGAATTAAAGCCCATAATTCAGCAACCTGAGCACTTTTCCCTCCTCCAAGGGGTCCACTTTCTATAACTCCCTCATCATCCACTATTGCATATCCAGCCACCCGTTTTCCTTCAGTCATGTAACTTGAACCATCAGTATACCAATTATTGGTTGCCGCTTGCAAAGGAATATCGGATAGATCAGGACGTGTAGAATATACTGTTTCCAGTACCTGTACACAATCATGCTCTATTCCAATCTCCGTATCTACTGGCAACAGAGTAGCAGGGTTCAATTTATTAGAAACCATCAATTTGACATGAGGATTTTCTATCATCAATGCTTGGTATTTCACTAGTCTTTGACTACTTAGCCACAAATGTCCTTTCTGATCTAGGATGGACTGCACAGCATGAGGAGTATGCACACATATCGTGCTAGAAAAAGTCAACTTATTACAATCCTGTATCAGCTCTGCAATAGCTGCTAATACTTTCAAACAATGTGGCCATCCTTGTGCCACCCCATCCAACTGTTTGGATAAATATGCTACTGGCTGCTGCCAACTCCCAAGCTGCTGAGTCAGAACCCCCAATGCTACATTCTTCCTAGTATCCACATACAAATTAAAAGGTTTATCCAAATTCGGCAAAGCTAAGGCTGGTGCATTGGTAAGTGCCTGTTTGATTTCCACAAATGCCTTATTTTGTTCTTCTCCCCACTCAAAAAGATCTGTATTTCCTCCTCTCGTAGATGCATAGAGAGGGGCTGCCATAAGGGCATAATTCAGAATCCAAATTCGACAAAAACCAGCTAACCCTAAGAAACTCCGTAACTGTTTCCTATTAACCGGTGGTAATATTTCTAACACCGCCTGTTTCCTCTCCGGACCCAACGCACGTTGTCCTTGTCTAATGTCATAACCAAGATACCTCACACTCTCCTGTACCAACTGAGCCTTTTTCCGAGACACTCGATATCCACATTCCAACAATAATACAAGTAAAGATTTTGTATTATCCCAACACATATCCTCAGATTGCCCTGTAATCAAAACATCATCTACATATTGCAATATAGCATCTCCTTGTTGTCTAGGCATGTAATACATCAAATCCTTAGCCAAAGCAGTGCCAAACAGCATTGGCGAATTTTTAAAGCCCTGCGGTAAACGTGTCCACGTATACTGCATCTTAGTCCCTGTCCTAGGGTTTTCCCACTCAAAAGCAAACAAGGGTTGACTAATAGGATGGACTGGGATTGTAAAGAAAGCATCCTTCAAATCAATCACTGAAAACCATTCCGCACGAGGCGGAATTAAACTCAAAAGGGTATACGGATTAGGCACCGCAGGATGTATTGTCACTGTCATACTATTCACAACCCTCAAATCCTGGACAGGCCTATAAGACCCATCCGGCTTCCTTATGGGCAAAATCGGGGTATTCCATGGTGATTGTATGGGGACTAAAATGCCTGCCCTTAAATATTTCTGAATACAATCATAGATAGCCATTATCGCATCCCGAGAACAAGGACGTTGCCTAATATGCACTGGGGTAGCAAGGGGTTTCACCTCTACAATAACAGGGGGGTGATGCAATGCAAAACCAGGGGGGTTATCCTCAGCCCACAATCCGGGCACATTAAAGTCCTTCCATTTTTCTGAATCTACAGGGTCTACCTCTTTTACCACCATCAAACGCCACATTGCCTCTGGATGGTGACTGACGGTTAAACATTGCTTCCCCTCATTAAAAGATATAGTAGCTCCCAATTTATTCAACAGATCTCTCCCTAACAGGGGAATAGGGCATTCAGGAATATACACAAATTCATGACTCAATTCAGAACCATTAAAAACACATGTAACAGGATTAAGCACTTTCCGCCCAATTACATGCCCAGAGACCCCCTGCACTTTGATTTCATGGGGTCCTGGTGTAGCAACCTGTTTATTCACTACTGAGCGCCCTGCCCCCATATCCACTAAAAACGTTGTTTGATGACCCCCAATACTCATTGTAACCATCGGCTCAGGAGGGGTCTGTTCCAAGCCAGGTCCCCGTCAGTCAGTCCATCCAGTGCCTGCCAAACCTATTCCTTCAACTTGGGTACCCTCACCTTGAGTGTCCATGTTTACTGGAGCCGGAGGCGGCCCCCATCCCCCAACTTGAACTCCCGGGCCCCCCCCACGTCCCCTCATTCCACGTCCTAGGGATCCTCGTCCAAAAGGCCTCCCAAAGGGTCTCCCAAAGGGGCGACGCCACATCCCGTGACCCCCTTCCATTCCACGTGGGCATTCTCTTTTCCAGTGACCTTCTGCGCCACAGAATGCACACTGATTGGGCCCCAAACCCCCTCTTCCCTGATCAACCGCTCTCCCTTGCAATGCCACTGCCAACAACTCAGCCTTCTTATGCATTCGAGTTTCTCTCTCCTTTTTCTCCACCTTATCCCTATTAATAAACACCTTCCGTGCTATCTCCATCAACTCTGCAGTATTCTTCCCCAGCGCACCTTCCAGCTTCTGTAACTTTTTCCTTATATCATCATAACTTTGAGCTATAAACCTCTCATTCAACATTCTCACATTTCCAGCTTCCCTCGGATCAACCTGCGTATACATCTCATATGCCTCAATCAAACGCTGGAGAAAACTCTCCGGGCTCTCATCAGCCTCTTGCATAACCTGAGAAGGTTTAGACATATTCACGGGTGGTTTCCCTGCCTTTCTTAAAGCCGTAACAGTCATATTCTGATACTCCTTTAACCTGGTTACATGAACTTGATTAGTAGGGCTCCAGTTCGGATTGCGATCAGGCGCATGGATCAACATCTGGGCTCCTATATCCTGCTCATTAGGGAATCTATCTTGCATAATCTTTCTCATAGCTACTTTCCATTTTTCCCTTTCCTCTGCTGTCAACAAGGTATTCAACAGCTGCTGGATATCTTGCCAATTAGGATTATGGGTTTGCATAATTGTTTGAAATAAATCAGCCATCTCAGTCGGTTTCACAGAGAGGGGCCCATAATGCTGTTTCCAATTGAGCAAGTCAGTTGTTGAAAAGGGAACATATTGGAAGCACGGCCTATATTCCACTGCCCCTGTTTGTGGATCCACCACTTGCTGATCCATTTGACGTAAAGGAGCCAAAAAATCCCTCTGCTCTGCCTCTGCCTTGGCTGCCTCAGCCCTGGCAGTAACAGATCTTGTCTGCACACCAACAATTACACCAGAGCCCCCAGCTCCCTGTCCCCCATCTGTTTCCTCTTCCATATCTTCACCACCCTCTGCCCTCTCGGCGGGTCTTCCAGGGTAACATTTCTTTTGTTTAACCACCAACTTCTGTTTTTCCTCTTCATCTGCCTCTTCCTCATCACTAGCTATAGCAGCAGCCACCGCCATCGGTGCACCTGCTAGCGGCGGCACATTCGCATAAGGCGGGGGTCTCAATATTTCCTCCTCATCCTGCCTCAACACCTTTTTCCGTGCATTGACCACCTTAGGATCCAATGCTTTAACATACTTAGCTCCATAATAACCACCCTTTGACTTTTTTCCCTTCTGCCTTGCCACACAAAGACGAACCATTTCAGCCTGACATTGAAAAATGTCCCCAGCCCTTTCATCTACCGCATTGACCCACTGATCTATATATTGGTACTGATTGGAATATTGTTCCTCATTTGCAGCTATCTTAAATGCAACATCATCTATAGTTTGCCTCTCAAACGATCCCTCCAGGGGCCACCCCACCCCCAGATGAGGCCACTGTTGTTGGCACAAAAAGCGCAATCTGTCCCTTGTGGCTTTCGGGTAAGGGGTCTTGGAGGGGGCCTGATAATCAGCTTGATTAAAATACGTGTCAAAACCTTTTAACATACATTCCAATGGGGTACTGGGAACGCTACCACCACCACCCATCCTAACCACACTATCTTCGGCCCACAGTGCCGGACGTTCCAACGGTCACTAAAGGGAATCGCGAAGATTTAACCACCCACACAACCTATATGGACTTCGTTAGAACAGCCGTTCCGAGCCCAGGGAGTCGATCAGTCTCCCTCTTCGATCTTCAAATGAGATCAGTACCCTTATAATTACATATACTCGCCTGAAGACGTCTTCTTACCCCCTCCTGGCCAAGATACAAGTTCGTTCAGACCTCCTTTCCTTCCTGTAAGGGATCTTGAGCTAACCCTCAGCACCGTCGGTCCCAACGAGGTGTCACTCCTGTCTCCCGGAGGCTTGTGCCCCCGCGGCGCCTGGAGAATGTTCAGAAGTGGCCCCCCCTGTGGGCCCGAGGGGTCGGGCTGCCCTCAGCGAAATATCGCCTCACTTATTGTCCCATCTGGGGTGCCAGATTTGTTGTAGAATTGATGAGACATAAGCCAGCTCTTCCAGCAAAGGAAAGTTTATTGCGCAGGTTCAAAGCACAAACTACAAAATAAACGGCCTGAACCCCGAACAAATTACAGAGTCTTCCTTATATACTTATTCAAATATACAGTATCTCAGCATAACATATTGCCCCATATATGGTAATACAATTGCGGGAAATAAGGAAATTAGCAGATTTCGGTATACATCACATGCATTGACAAGCCAGACATCCTGTTTGTTGCAATCGCCTTGCTTAAGCAGATTTAGGACCCATATATAACTTTCTGCTGACACTTCAGTACTCCCCTTCCCTTATCTTGGTCCCATTATGCATTTGTTTAGTCAGACTGAGGTCAGGCTGACCCCTTTCTCAAGCTTTGGAAACAATAATGATTATGTTTGCCACATTAATACTGGGAAAAGAAAAGAAAAGAAAAGAAAGGTAATTTTATCTGTGACGTTCTGGAAAATGAGTACAGAATTATCATTAAAAGATGTATGGCGAGAACATCACTTAAAAGATAAACAATATACTTTTTATTCCAACCCACACAAGACTTGGTCTAGATTCAAAAGGTGTAATAAAACATAGAATGGAAGATAAAAAGGAAATAGCATTGGGATTTTATAGACAATTATATAAGAAGAAATAAGTGAGGATTACTTTTTAAATACTTGGAAAAAATAGAACTACCAGTTTTAACCGAAACACAACAGCAAAGACTAAATAAACCCATTACAGATATGGAATTAAAACAATCCATAAAGAATCAAAAAAATAATAAAGCGACTGGCCCAGATGCAATACCAGCAGAATTTTATAAATTGGAGACAGAAATACTTTTCTCAAATATGCTTGAGACATATAATCAAATATTGACAGAAGGTAAACTTAGATTGGTGGCAATATATGCAGATCAGCTCTAGATATCAAATAGATGTTAAGATTTATATTTTTAAAAAAGAAAATAACATACTGAGTAAATTATTATTTCAAAATCAATCCAAGACAATTGGAAATGCAACTGGCCCAGATGCAACACCAACAGAATTTTATAAATTAGAGACAAAAATACTTTTCTCAAATATGCTTGAGACATATAATCAAATATTGACAGAAGGTAAACTACCAAAAACATGGTCAGAAACTTTAATAACTTTAATACATAAGATTGATATGGAGAAAGAAAAAATTGAAAATTACAGACCTATTTCATTGTTGAATGTAGATTATAAAATTTTTATATCAATATTTGCTAATAGACTTAAAAGTATTATAAATAATATGATACACAGTGATCAAAATGGATTCCTACCAGGAATCCAAATCAAAAATAATTTACGAATAATAGTCAATACTTTGGAATATTATGAGCAGCATCCAGAAAAGCAAATGCACTTATTTTTTAGATGCAAAAAAAGCATTCAATAATGTGGATTGGAATTTTATGAAAATACAATTAAACAAGATGGAAGTAGGAACAATTATTTTTAACATAATAGATGCTATATACTCCGAACAAGCAACTAAAATTATAATAAACAGTGAACAGACGAAAAAAGTAGCTATACAAAGAGGAGTAAGACAAGGCTGTCCAATATCACCATTGTTATTTATTTTAACATTAGAAGTATTGTTGATAAAAATAAGAGCAGATAAGGAAATAAAAGGATTGAAGATTAAAAAGGAAACTTATAAAACACAAGCATGTGCCGATGATGTGGTGTTTATTTTGGAAGATCCAACAGAATCTATCTTAAATTTAATAAACTTAATTGAGGAATATGGGAAAGTTGCAGAATTGAAAATAAATAAGGATAAGACGCAGATACTAACAAAAAATATGACTGAAACACAGAGAAAGTATTTAGGAGATTTATCAAACATAAAAATCACAAAAAAGTGAAATATTTAGGGATATGGATGACCTCCAATGCTGTATCTTTAAAAAATGATAATTACTGTACTTAAAATTATTAAGTCAGGTCAAAAAAGATTTAGAAATATGGAGTAACTTACAATTATCATTTGTAGGAAGAATCTCTACAATTAAAATGAATATTCTTCCTAAAATTTTGTACCTCTTTCAAGTCATTCCAATAAATCCAGGAACGAAATTTTTTGCTGAATTAAATAAGATAATAAAAAAATTCATCTGGCAAGGTAAAAAATCAAGAATAAAACAAAATTCATTAGAAGATCGTAAGGAAAGAGGAGGCCTTGGTCTCCCAAATTGGAAATTATATTATCATGCCACTGTTTTGACATGGATAAAAGAATGGCTGACTTTAGAAAACCAAAGGTTGCTTAACCTAGAAGGCCACGATCTGATGGTTGGTTGGCATGCATTTATATGGTATGATAAATTAAAAACACATTCATATTTTAAAAATAATATTATTAGAAAAGCATTGATAGAAGTATGGAATGAAATAAAGAAAAACCATTTCTTAGTAATGCCAGAATGGGTCTCACCCATCAAAGCTCTTACACATCCGAATCTTAAAGAAAAAGGTAAGATTTGGAAATACAGGGACTTGTTAGACAACCAATTAAAATTAAGAACAAAACAAGAGTTACAGGAGTTAGGTATTGATTTAGATTGGTGGCAATATATGCAGATCAGCTCTAGATATCAAACAGATGTTAAGATTTATATTTTTAAAAAAGAAAATAACATACTGAGTAAATTATTATTTCAAAATCAAGCCAAGACAATTGGAAATGTGTATAAATATTTATTAAATTATAGAACGATAGGTTGGATATTGAAAGATAACATGATCAGTTGGTGTAAAAATTTTGGCATAGAGATCAATTTAGATACATGGGAAAAGATATGGATGTATAATTGGAAAATAACAAAATCAATTTCCTTTAAAGAAAACCAAATTAAGATGTTTTATAGATGGCACCTTCCACCATACAGAATTTCTAAAATGTTTCCGTCTGTATCGCCTATTTGTTGGAAATGTAAAAAAGAAATTGGTACATATTATCATGCATGGTGGACATGTCCTGAGACTAAAATATTTTTGAACAAAGTAGAGAATTGAATAAATGAAATAACAAAGGAGAAGATTAAAAAATCTCCTGAATTTTTCTTATTGGGTATTTCAAATATAAAGTATAAAAAAGAAATCTATTATTTAATAATACATATATTGCTTGTGGCCCGAATAGTATTCGCACAGAAATGGAAAGAAAAGACAATACCAAAAGACACTGAGATATTTAAAAATATTATAGAATGTGCAGAACTAGACATGATGACTAAACGTCTGAATAATCAAACTGAAACAGAATTTTATAAAATATGGGACAAAGTATATGATTGGTGGAATTTTAAAAATAGAATTAATAATTAAATATATATAAGAATATATAACTATTTGAAGAATTATAAGATAGAATGAAACAGTATGTATTATAACTAACCTAGAAGTGTATACATTTCCTTTTTTTTTTTGTATTACTAATACTTGGTCTATCCCTTTTCCTTTTGTATAAGTACATAACACTTTAAAATATAAAGAAATTTAATGAATAAGTTTAATATTAAAAATATAGAATTAAACTCCATAAGAATGTAATTTACACATGTGGCATTTCTGCATAGATATAGTAACAGTTAGGGTTTTTTATATTTCTGTATTAGTTAGACTTCTACGACAAGCGGAGCAATGGCAGCTCCTTAAATGTTTAATGTTGTATGTCTTTGTCTTTTTTTGAAAACAATAAAAATATTTTTTTTAAAAGAAAAAAGCTTCCAGTGTTGGACCTTTTAAAATGTCCGGAAGTATGTTGTCCCACTGATTAATTTTTCTGTCAGAAAATGTTTCCTTATACAAATAAACAAAGAAATAAAGAAATAAAGAAATGAATGGAAACTAATCAAGGGCAGAAGCAACCTAGAAATGTTGCTTCTGTCCTTGATAAGTTTCCATTCATTTCTTTTTCTACCTTGAAGTGCTTTGGAGAATAGCTTGACTTCCAATTCTTTTTGGCATCCCCTGAGATATTGGAACACTGATATCATGTCTCCCCTAGACCTTCTTTTCATTAAACCAAACTTACCCAATTCCTGCAACCATACGTGTAAGTTTTAGCCTCCACCCACCTAATCATCTTTGTGGCTCTTATCTGCATTCTTTACAGAGTATCAATTTTTGATGTTGTTGTTTTGTGATAACCAGAACTGGTCACCACAATACAAAACTGGTCTTATTACAATGCCAGACAATGAAAAATAATGAAGCTTTTCTATGAATTTTCTACTATGACTTTCTACCAAAATGAACATTGTCACTTTTTAAAAAGCCAGCACAATTTCAGTTTTGTTGTTCCTCACTTTTTATGGAGTCTATCATCTTCCTGGTATAGAATTCTGGAATGATTGAGAATTTGAGCCTGCTTTAAGATCAAAGGCAAGAACTAAACCAGGACATTAGAACAGTAGACCAAGGATTTCTGAGACTCTGAATGCTGAACAAAGAAAATAAGTAATGATTTTTTTTCCCTGCAAGGTGAAACTTACAAAGCATAATGACGAGGACTGAATGGCTCCTTCTGAAAATCACGGATTCTGGAGACCATATGAATTTGCAGGGGTAAATTCCCACCAATAATGAGATCACCACGTCTGTAATAGTGTTCCTTTCGGTATTAACACAGTCCTCCACACACATAATGCTCGCCTCCTCTTAGCAGTAGTTGGAGAAAAGGGGCAGAAGAGCAGCAGCAGGAGATACAGACAAGTCATTTGTATCCCTTCTAAATTATAAACCAAGGTTCTTGTAGAAGCTGAATTACATGCATGAAGAAAGAGAAAAGTAAGGACAGCTGAGTCTCAACAAACCCAGGAAACATTCTTTATAACACCTAAAGATAATTTCACAGATCCTGCCCCTAGTGGACAACTTTGGAACATGTTTTCAAAGCAGGTTTTATCCTGGAATAATTTGGAGGACAGAAATCCAGAGGGATACATTATGAATTACTCTTATGATAATTGCAAAGGGAAATAATCCTCCTATACACTTTGTCTAAGTGTGACTTTCTCAGTCTCTTTTAACTATACAGTGATACCTCGTCTTACAAACTTAATTCGTTCCATGACCAGGTTCGAAGACGAAGCAATTTCCCCCATAGGAATCAATGTACAGGGGGTGGTCAGAAAAATGGAAACTCCTTGAAAATCCAGATTTGGAATCCAGATTTGTGAAGCTCCCTTCAAACAGCTTTTGTGGAAACTGGGTTCTGTATGTGTCTATTGAACTCTGCAGTGATTTTAGGAACTATGGTCTTGCAATCTGCTCTAACAATTCGCTTTAGAGTCCGATGATCACTCTCAGACAACTTCGACTTTCGACCAGACCTGTGCTTGGCTGAGGACGTTTTCCCTTCTCTTTCAAAAGCAGTCATTACTTTTGAGACATGACCTCTTGAAACGCCAAACATTCGGGCACTTTCTGTTACACTAGCACCTGCCATTCGAGCACCAACAATTTGGCCTCTTTGAAAGTCTGAGAGGTCTGCCATTTCTAGAAGGTTATAACCAATTTCCTTAAATTTCTGTAAAGAAAAAGGAAGTTTTAAAAAACATATCAAATAACAGAATTTTAAAAAACCATTAAAATATGTCAAGTTTTGATTGATTTGAACATGTTCAAACATTATGATGCCAAAAAATCAAGTGTTTCCATTTTTTTGTCCAACCCTTTCATAGCAAATAATGCGTGCAACCCAATCCCAAAAGTCACCCCTTTTCCCTTGCGCTGCTGGGAATCCCCACCTCCAGACTTCCGTTGCCAGCCAAAGTGCTGGGATTCCCAGGAGACCTTCCCTTGCTGGGATACCACACCTCTGGACTTCCATTGCCGGCCAAAGTGCTGGGATTTCCCTGAGGCTCCCCTCGCTGGGATTCAAAGCAGCTCCAGCAAAAATGAAGGGAATCCCAGCGAGGGAAGCCTCAGGGAAATCCCTGCAATGCAAGAACGGGTGATTCGGCTGTCAACGGAAGTCTGGAGGTGGGGTTTCCCAGTGAGGGGAGCTTACATATGTTTGCACATCTAACCCATCCCTCCACTAAAAGGACCCAACAAGAAAGAATGCTAGGATGAATCAACGATAGCTAACCTCTTCAACATATTCTTTGGCTCAGTCTTTGCAAACAGCAATGGCTCATCCCCCAAATTCACTAATTGCACCTCAAACACTCACAATGACTTAACTCCAATAGACTTCACTGAAGACGTTGTCAGAAAAGCACTACGCAACTTTAAACTTTCTCTATCAATTGGTCCTGATGGTCTATATGCATATTTCCTTTAAAAAGCTCTCCACAGCCATAGCTGAACCACAAAGCATAAACTTTGAAAAATCATCCAGGACAGGCTCACTACCAAAGCTATGGTCAAAAGCAATGGTCACTGTCATCTTCAAAAAAGGAGATACCAGTCTTGTTTAAAACTACAGACCAATCTCATTATGCTGCATCACATGCAAAGTCATGGAATCAATCATAAACCAATCAATTACTCTCCACCTAGAAATTAATAACCTACTCGCTAACAAACAATTTGGCTTCAGAAAAAAGAAATTATGCTGCAACCTGCAACTCATTCACTGCAAAAACATATGGACTACACATCTCAATCAGGATAATCTATAGATGCAATTTACATTGATTTCTGTAAAGCCTTCTACCCAGTGCTTCATGACAAACTACTTATAAAACTCAAATTCTATGGCATCTTAGGATAATAGAAACATAGAAACATAGAAGTCTGACGGCAGAAAAAGACCCCATGGTCCATCTAGTCTGCCCTTATACTATTTTCTGTATTTTATCTTAGGATGGATATATGTTTATCCCAGGCATGTTTAAATTCAGTTACTGTGGATTTATCTACCACGTCTGCTGGAAGTTTGTTCCAAGGATCTACTACTCTTTCAGGAAAATAATATTTTCTCATGTTGCTTTTGATCTTTCCCCCAACTAACCTCAGATTGTGTCCCCTTGTTCTTGTGTTCACTTTCCTATTAAAAACACTTCCCTCCTGGACCTTATTTAACCCTTTAATATATTTAAATGTTTCGATCATGTCCCCCCTTTTCCTTCTGTCCTCCAGACTATACAGATTGAGTTCATTAAGTCTTTCCTGATATGTTTTATACTTAAGACCTTCCACCATTCTTGTAGCCCGTCTTTGGACCCGTTCAATTTTGTCAATATCTTTTTGTAGGTGAGGGCTCCAGAACTGAACACAGTATTCCAAATGTGGTCTCACCAGCATTCTATATAGCGGGATCATAATCTCCCTCTTCCTGCTTGTTATACCTCTAGCTATGCAGCCAAGCATCCTACTTGCTTTCCCTACTGCCTGACTGCACTGTTCACCCATTTTGAGACTGTCAGAAATCACTACGCCTAAATCCTTTTCTTCTGAAGTATTTGCTAACACAGAACTGCCAATACAATATTCAGATTGAGGATTCCTTTTCCCCAAGTGCATTATTTTACATTTGGAAACATTAAACTGCAGTTTCCATTGCTTTGACCATTTATCTAGTAAAGCTAAATCATTTACCATATTGCCGACGCCTCCAGAAATATCAACCCTATTGCACACTTTAGAGTCATCGGCAAATAGGCAAACCTTCCCTACCAGACCTTCCCCTATGTCACTCACAAACATATTAAAAAGAATAGGACCCAGAACAGACCCTTGTGGCACACCGCTTGTAACCTGACTCTGCTCAGAATACTCGCCATTCACAACAACCCTCTGGTGTCTATGCTTCAGCCAGCTGCAAATCCATTGAACTATCCAGGGATTAAGTCCAATCTTCACTAATTTATCTATCAGCTCTTTATGTGGAACCGTATCAAAGGCTTTGCTGAAGTCCAGGTAGGCAATATCCACGGCACCACCTTCATGCAGCACCTTTGTGACATAGTCAAAGAAATCAATGAGATTAGTCTGACATGATTTGCCTTCAGTAAAGCCATGCTGATTTGGGTCCAATAATTTATTGTTTTTTAGGTGCTGATTTATCCTCTTTTTCAGTAGAGTCTCCATCATTTTAACGACAACTGATGTCAAGCTAACTGGCCTGTAGTTACCAGCTTCTTCTCTACTGCCCTTCTTGTGGATAGGCACAACACTTGCCATTCTCCAATCCTCAGGAACATCTCCTGTTAACAAGGATTGGTTAAACAAATCAGTCAGGGGGGTAGCAATGACAGATCTGAGTTCTTTAAGAACTCTGGGGTGGATGCCATCTGGACCCATTGCCTTATTTATCTTTAATCGTTCAAGTTCTTCTAAGACATCGGCTTCTAAGATCACTGGAGCTGAATCCGTACAGTTGGAGGCAATGCTATATCCCTCTATAGTATTATTTTGTAAGGTGTCTTTTGAGAAAACTGAACAGAAGTAGCTATTGAAATGGTCAGCGATCTCCTTATTCCCATTAATGCATGTATTTTTCCCAGTACTAAGCTTCGTGATGCCGCAGTTTTTCTTCTTCTTATCACTAATATATCTGAAGAAGGTTTTATCCCCCTTCTTTAGAGATTTGGCAATTTCTTCCTCTTTTGAGGCTTTAGCAGCATATATTATCTGTTTCGCCTCCTTCTGTCTCATTTTATACACCTCCCTATCAGCTATACTTCCAGACTCTTTATACCTCCTATAGGCAGCCTTTTTTTCATTGACTATAGTCCTTACATCATTGCTAAACCATAGCGGTTTCTTCTTCCTTTTACCTTTAGTTATTTGTCTTACATACAGTCCAGTGGCTTTTAACATGGCCTTTTTAAATACAGTCCACTGGGTGCTCGCTCCTGCCATTTTATCCCTCCCCTTTAATTCATTATCTAAATATTCCCCCATTGCATTAAAATTTGTTTTTCTGAAATCCAATACTTTGGTTGCATTATAGGATTGCTCACAATGAGTTTTTACATCAAACCACAAACATAGATGGTCACTGCAACCTAAATTTTCTCCCACCTTGACATCTGAAACCCAATTCCCATTCGTAAAAACTAAATCTAGAATATTCTCCCCTCTAGTTGGTGTCTTAACCAGCTGTGCCAGAGCTGCTCCTGTAAAGGCCTCTACTATATTCTTACTTTTGCATGTAAGGGCACTGGGGATATTCCAGTCAACATCAGGCATGTTGAAATCACCCATAACCACAATATCTCCCTTTACTGCCATTTGGGTAATTTCATCCACCATCTTGTTGTCATATTCCTCAGATTGCCCTGGAGGCCTATAGATCACCCCAATTCTAATGACAGAACCGTCTTTATTTTGCATGCAAATCCAGAGGGTCTCTAGATCTTGACATGTATTTTGAACTAGTGTTGTTTTTAGAGTTTCTTTAACATAAATGGCTACTCCACCTCCCCTTCTCTCTATTCTATCCTTCCTATACAGTGTATATCCTGGTATGGATATTTCCCATTCATTAGAATCCTTAAACCATGTCTCAGTTATGGCAACCAGGTCCAAATTATCTCTAGATATTATGGCCATTAATTCACAGAGCTTGTTGCTCAAGCTTCGAGCATTCGTGCACATTACACGAAGAACATTATTTTCATTATTAGTTTGCCCCTTATCATCAACAACTACATCTATTTTATTTGCAGCTCCTTTTTCATAAGCTTCCAAAAACTGCTTTATCCTCATTGGTCGGGGACAGAAATCACCCACATCAGTTACATCTCTGTCCCCTTTACCTAGTTTAAATGCCTGTCCAAAAAAGTTCTGAATTCCTCACCGAGCACCTGGGTACCTCTGTATGATGGATGCAAACCATCCCTCTTAAACAACTCCCTATTAGACCACCTACTGACATCATGACTTACATAGCCAAAACCTTCAGCTTTACACCACTGCTTTAACCACACATTAAACTCTATGATACACGTTGTTTTATCCTCTTGGCCACAAACCGGTAACACCTCTGAGAAAGTCACTGAATCTGCTATTTTACCCAGCTCCACACTTAGACATTGAAAATCTCTTTTTACTACATTGACATTTCTCTGGGACAAATCATTTGTGCCAAGATGCACCACCACATCAATGTTATTACCTTTACTCACAGCCTTGACAATGTTTGTAATCCTCCCCCTGTCCCTGCTGGCAGTGGCCCCTGGGAGACACCTCAGCACCTTCACCACGTCCTTACTCTGTCCCAAATCAACACCTCTAACAGTCGAATCACCCACAAGAAAATGTGTCCTCTTTATATTTCTACTAACTGCACTTGATGGTTTGGTGACATTTACAACAACTTCCCCTTTGAATATCCCCTCATTCTCTGCCTGAGGGGCCTTGCTAATATCTCCAACATCCTTACTATTTAAATCCGCAAGAACAGTATAGGAATTCGATAAAGAGAGACCAAAATTACTATGTTTTTGCTCAACTGCACGCAATCTTCCTGAACCGACAGTTGTCCACACAGCCCTCCTCCTCGGGTGGCGCTGTGGAAGTGGAGGCTGGACACATGGCTGCATTACAGCACGTGGCTGGGACAATCTTTCCACTTCTGACTGCAAGCTACAAACTAAGGATTGCAATCTAGAGATCTCGCCATCTAACCTAGATGTCCTTATGCAAAGAGGGCAGTACCCCAAGTTCCACAAGGTACTACGGAAGACAACAGCCAAACAACTGTTACACTGCACCAAGCCAGTCATCTTAACAATGTATTGAAATACAAGTACTTAGCAAGAAAATCAATAACCCCTATTGGCGCGCTGGCCACTACCTTCCTCTCCTTCTCTGTGATCTGAAGTGCAAATTAAAATGGCATTTTCCTGTTTTTATCCTTCCCTTTGTCTGTTCCAGCCAGTTAAATCTCCCCCTTCTCCTTGAATTCCAAAAATGCAAAATGCAAAAAGTAAAAAAGGACTACCTTCCTCTCCTTCTCTGTGATCTGAAGTGCAAATTAAAATGGCATTTTCCTGTTTTTATCCTTCCATTTGTCTGTTCCAGCCAGTTAAATCTCCCCCTTCTCCTTGAATTCCAAAAATGCAAAATGCAAAAAGTAAAAAAGGACTACCTTCCTCTCCTTCTCTGTGATCTGAAGTGCAAATTAAAATGGCTTTTTCCTGTTTTTATCCTTCCCTTTGTCTGTTCCAGCCAGTTAAATCTCCCCCTTCTCCTTGAATTCCAAAAATGCAAAATGCAAAAAGTAAAAAAGGACTACCTTCCTCTCCTTCTCTGTGATCTGAAGTGCAAATTAAAATGGCATTTTCCTGTTTTTATCCTTCCCTTTGTCTGTTCCAGCCAGTTAAATCTCCCCCTTCTCCTTGAATTCCAAAAATGCAAAATGCAAAAAGTAAAAAAGGACTACCTTCCTCTCCTTCTCTGTGATCTGAAGTGCAAATTAAAATGGCTTTTTCCTGTTTTTATCCTTCCCTTTGTCTGTTCCAGCCAGTTAAATCTCCCCCTTCTCCTTGAATTCCAAAAATGCAAAATGCAAAAAGTAAAAAAGGACTACCTTCCTCTCCTTCTCTGTGATCTGAAGTGCAAATTAAAATGGCATTTTCCTGTTTTTATCCTTCCCTTTGTCTGTTCCAGCCAGTTAAATCTCCCCCTTCTCCTTGAATTCCAAAAATGCAAAATGCAAAAAGTAAAAAAGGACTACCTTCCTCTCCTTCTCTGTGATCTGAAGTGCAAATTAAAATGGCATTTTCCTGTTTTTATCCTTCCCTTTGTCTGTTCCAGCCAGTTAAATCTCCCCCTTCTCCTTGAATTCCAAAAATGCAAAATGCAAAAAGTAAAAAAGGACTACCTTCCTCTCCTTCTCTGTGATCTGAAGTGCAAATTAAAATGGCATTTTCCTTTTTTTATCCTTCCCTTTGTCTGTTCCAGCCAGTTAAATCTCCCCCTTCTCCTTGAATTCCAAAAATGCAAAATGCAAAAAGTAAAAAAGGACTACCTTCCTCTCCTTCTCTGTGATCTGAAGTGCAAATTAAAATGGCATTTTCCTTTTTTTATCCTTCCCTTTGTCTGTTCCAGCCAGTTAAATCTCCCCCTTCTCCTTGAATTCCAAAAATGCAAAATGCAAAAAGTAAAAAAGGACTACCTTCCTCTCCTTCTCTGTGATCTGAAGTGCAAATTAAAATGGCATTTTCCTGTTTTTATCCTTCCCTTTGTCTGTTCCAGCCAGTTAAATCTCCCCCTTCTCCTTGAATTCCAAAAATGCAAAATGCAAAAAGTAAAAAAGGACTACCTTCCTCTCCTTCTCTGTGATCTGAAGTGCAAATTAAAATGGCATTTTCCTGTTTTTATCCTTCCCTTTGTCTGTTCCAGCCAGTTAAATCTCCCCCTTTTCCTTGAATTCCAAAAATGCAAAATGCAAAAAGTAAAAAAGGACTACCTTCCTCTCCTTCTCTGTGATCTGAAGTGCAAATTAAAATGGCATTTTCCTGTTTTTATCCTTCCCTTTGTCTGTTCCAGCCAGTTAAATCTCCCCCTTCTCCTTGAATTCCAAAAATGCAAAATGCAAAAAGTAAAAAAGGACTACCTTCCTCTCCTTCTCTGTGATCTGAAGTGCAAATTAAAATGGCTTTTTCCTGTTTTTATCCTCCCCCTTTGTCTGTTCCAGCCAGTTAAATCTCCCCCTTCTCCTTGAATTCCAAAAATGCAAAATGCAAAAAGTAAAAAAGGACTACCTTCCTCTCCTTCTCTGTGATCTGAAGTGCAAATTAAAATGGCATTTTCCTGTTTTTATCCTTCCCTTTGTCTGTTCCAGCCAGTTAAATCTCCCCCTTCTCCTTGAATTCCAAAAATGCAAAATGCAAAAAGTAAAAAAGGACTACCTTCCTCTCCTTCTCTGTGATCTGAAGTGCAAATTAAAATGGCTTTTTCCTGTTTTTATCCTTCCCTTTGTCTGTTCCAGCCAGTTAAATCTCCCCCTTCTCCTTGAATTCCAAAAATGCAAAATGCAAAAAGTAAAAAAGGACTACCTTCCTCTCCTTCTCTGTGATCTGAAGTGCAAATTAAAATGGCATTTTCCTGTTTTTATCCTTCCCTTTGTCTGTTCCAGCCAGTTAAATCTCCCCCTTCTCCTTGAATTCCAAAAATGCAAAATGCAAAAAGTAAAAAAGGACTACCTTCCTCTCCTTCTCTGTGATCTGAAGTGCAAATTAAAATGGCTTTTTCCTGTTTTTATCCTTCCCTTTGTCTGTTCCAGCCAGTTAAATCTCCCCCTTCTCCTTGAATTCCAAAAATGCAAAATGCAAAAAGTAAAAAAGGACTACCTTCCTCTCCTTCTCTGTGATCTGAAGTGCAAATTAAAATGGCATTTTCCTGTTTTTATCCTTCCCTTTGTCTGTTCCAGCCAGTTAAATCTCCCCCTTCTCCTTGAATTCCAAAAATGCAAAATGCAAAAAGTAAAAAAGGACTACCTTCCTCTCCTTCTCTGTGATCTGAAGTGCAAATTAAAATGGCATTTTCCTGTTTTTATCCTTCCCTTTGTCTGTTCCAGCCAGTTAAATCTCCCCCTTCTCCTTGAATTCCAAAAATGCAAAATGCAAAAAGTAAAAAAGGACTACCTTCCTCTCCTTCTCTGTGATCTGAAGTGCAAATTAAAATGGCTTTTTCCTGTTTTTATCCTTCCCTTTGTCTGTTCCAGCCAGTTAAATCTCCCCCTTCTCCTTGAATTCCAAAAATGCAAAATGCAAAAAGTAAAAAAGGACTACCTTCCTCTCCTTCTCTGTGATCTGAAGTGCAAATTAAAATGGCATTTTCCTGTTTTTATCCTTCCCTTTGTCTGTTCCAGCCAGTTAAATCTCCCCCTTCTCCTTGAATTCCAAAAATGCAAAATGCAAAAAGTAAAAAAGGACTACCTTCCTCTCCTTCTCTGTGATCTGAAGTGCAAATTAAAATGGCATTTTCCTGTTTTTATCCTTCCCTTTGTCTGTTCCAGCCAGTTAAATCTCCCCCTTCTCCTTGAATTCCAAAAATGCAAAATGCAAAAAGTAAAAAAGGACTACCTTCCTCTCCTTCTCTGTGATCTGAAGTGCAAATTAAAATGGCTTTTTCCTGTTTTTATCCTTCCCTTTGTCTGTTCCAGCCAGTTAAATCTCCCCCTTCTCCTTGAATTCCAAAAATGCAAAATGCAAAAAGTAAAAAAGGACTACCTTCCTCTCCTTCTCTGTGATCTGAAGTGCAAATTAAAATGGCTTTTTCCTGTTTTTATCCTTCCCTTTGTCTGTTCCAGCCAGTTAAATCTCCCCCTTCTCCTTGAATTCCAAAAATGCAAAATGTAAAAAGTAAAAAAGGACTACCTTCCTCTCCTTCTCTGTGATCTGAAGTGCAAATTAAAATGGCATTTTCCTGTTTTTATCCTTCCCTTTGTCTGTTCCAGCCAGTTAAATCTCCCCCTTCTCCTTGAATTCCAAAAATGCAAAATGCAAAAAGTAAAAAAGGACTACCTTCCTCTCCTTCTCTGTGATCTGAAGTGCAAATTAAAATGGCATTTTCCTGTTTTTTATCCTTCCCTTTGTCTGTTCCAGCCAGTTAAATCTCCCCCTTCTCCTTGAATTCCAAAAATGCAAAATGCAAAAAGTAAAAAAGGACTACCTTCCTCTGCTTCTCTGTGATCTGAAGTGCAAATTAAAATGGCTTTTTCCTGTTTTTATCCTTCCCTTTGTCTGTTCCAGCCAGTTAAATCTCCCCCCTTCTCCTTGAATTCCAAAAATGCAAAATGCAAAAAGTAAAAAAGGACTACCTTCCTCTCCTTCTCTGTGATCTGAAGTGCAAATTAAAATGGCTTTTTCCTGTTTTTATCCTCCCCTTTGTCTGTTCCAGCCAGTTAAATCTCCCCCTTCTCCTTGAATTCCAAAAATGCAAAATGCAAAAAGTAAAAAAGGACTACCTTCCTCTCCTTCTCTGTGATCTGAAGTGCAAATTAAAATGGCATTTTCCTGTTTTTATCCTTCCCTTTGTCTGTTCCAGCCAGTTAAATCTCCCCCTTCTCCTTGAATTCCAAAAATGCAAAATGCAAAAAGTAAAAAAGGACTACCTTCCTCTCCTTCTCTGTGATCTGAAGTGCAAATTAAAATGGCTTTTTCCTGTTTTTATCCTCCCCTTTGTCTGTTCCAGCCAGTTAAATCTCCCCCTTCTCCTTGAATTCCAAAAATGCAAAATGCAAAAAGTAAAAAAGGACTACCTTCCTCTCCTTCTCTGTGATCTGAAGTGCAAATTAAAATGGCATTTTCCTGTTTTTATCCTTCCCTTTGTCTGTTCCAGCCCAGTTAAATCTCCCCCTTCTCCTTGAATTCCAAAAATGCAAAATGCAAAAAGAAAGTAAAAAAGGACTACCTTCCTCTCCTTCTCTGTGATCTGAAGTGCAAATTAAAATGGCTTTTTCCTGTTTTTATCCTTCCCTTTGTCTGTTCCAGCCAGTTAAATCTCCCCCTTCTCCTTGAATTCCAAAAATGCAAAATGCAAAAAGTAAAAAAGGACTACCTTCCTCTCCTTCTCTGTGATCTGAAGTGCAAATTAAAATGGCATTTTCCTGTTTTTATCCTTCCCTTTGTCTGTTCCAGCCAGTTAAATCTCCCCCTTCTCCTTGAATTCCAAAAATGCAAAATGCAAAAAGTAAAAAAGGACTACCTTCCTCTCCTTCTCTGTGATCTGAAGTGCAAATTAAAATGGCTTTTTCCTGTTTTTATCCTTCCCTTTGTCTGTTCCAGCCAGTTAAATCTCCCCCTTCTCCTTGAATTCCAAAAATGCAAAATGCAAAAAGTAAAAAAGGACTACCTTCCTCTCCTTCTCTGTGATCTGAAGTGCAAATTAAAATGGCATTTTCCTGTTTTTATCCTTCCCTTTGTCTGTTCCAGCCAGTTAAATCTCCCCCTTCTCCTTGAATTCCAAAAATGCAAAATGCAAAAAGTAAAAAAGGACTACCTTCCTCTCCTTCTCTGTGATCTGAAGTGCAAATTAAAATGGCATTTTCCTGTTTTTATCCTTCCCTTTGTCTGTTCCAGCCAGTTAAATCTCCCCCTTCTCCTTGAATTCCAAAAATGCAAAATGCAAAAAGTAAAAAAGGACTACCTTCCTCTCCTTCTCTGTGATCTGAAGTGCAAATTAAAATGGCTTTTTCCTGTTTTTATCCTTCCCTTTGTCTGTTCCAGCCAGTTAAATCTCCCCCTTCTCCTTGAATTCCAAAAATGCAAAATGCAAAAAGTAAAAAAGGACTACCTTCCTCTCCTTCTCTGTGATCTGAAGTGCAAATTAAAATGGCATTTTCCTGTTTTTATCCTTCCCTTTGTCTGTTCCAGCCAGTTAAATCTCCCCCTTCTCCTTGAATTCCAAAAATGCAAAATGCAAAAAGTAAAAAAGGACTACCTTCCTCTCCTTCTCTGTGATCTGAAGTGCAAATTAAAATGGCATTTTCCTGTTTTTATCCTTCCCTTTGTCTGTTCCAGCCAGTTAAATCTCCCCCTTCTCCTTGAATTCCAAAAATGCAAAATGCAAAAAGTAAAAAAGGACTACCTTCCTCTCCTTCTCTGTGATCTGAAGTGCAAATTAAAATGGCTTTTTCCTGTTTTTATCCTTCCCTTTGTCTGTTCCAGCCAGTTAAATCTCCCCCTTCTCCTTGAATTCCAAAAATGCAAAATGCAAAAAGTAAAAAAGGACTACCTTCCTCTCCTTCTCTGTGATCTGAAGTGCAAATTAAAATGGCTTTTTCCTGTTTTTATCCTTCCCTTTGTCTGTTCCAGCCAGTTAAATCTCCCCCTTCTCCTTGAATTCCAAAAATGCAAAATGTAAAAAGTAAAAAAGGACTACCTTCCTCTCCTTCTCTGTGATCTGAAGTGCAAATTAAAATGGCATTTTCCTGTTTTTATCCTTCCCTTTGTCTGTTCCAGCCAGTTAAATCTCCCCCTTCTCCTTGAATTCCAAAAATGCAAAATGCAAAAAGTAAAAAAGGACTACCTTCCTCTCCTTCTCTGTGATCTGAAGTGCAAATTAAAATGGCATTTTCCTGTTTTTATCCTTCCCTTTGTCTGTTCCAGCCAGTTAAATCTCCCCCTTCTCCTTGAATTCCAAAAATGCAAAATGCAAAAAGTAAAAAAGGACTACCTTCCTCTGCTTCTCTGTGATCTGAAGTGCAAATTAAAATGGCTTTTTCCTGTTTTTATCCTTCCCTTTGTCTGTTCCAGCCAGTTAAATCTCCCCCTTCTCCTTGAATTCCAAAAATGCAAAATGCAAAAAGTAAAAAAGGACTACCTTCCTCTCCTTCTCTGTGATCTGAAGTGCAAATTAAAATGGCTTTTTCCTGTTTTTATCCTCCCCTTTGTCTGTTCCAGCCAGTTAAATCTCCCCCTTCTCCTTGAATTCCAAAAATGCAAAATGCAAAAAGTAAAAAAGGACTACCTTCCTCTCCTTCTCTGTGATCTGAAGTGCAAATTAAAATGGCATTTTCCTGTTTTTATCCTTCCCTTTGTCTGTTCCAGCCAGTTAAATCTCCCCCTTCTCCTTGAATTCCAAAAATGCAAAATGCAAAAAGTAAAAAAGGACTACCTTCCTCTCCTTCTCTGTGATCTGAAGTGCAAATTAAAATGGCTTTTTCCTGTTTTTATCCTTCCCTTTGTCTGTTCCAGCCAGTTAAATCTCCCCCTTCTCCTTGAATTCCAAAAATGCAAAATGCAAAAAGTAAAAAAGGACTACCTTCCTCTCCTTCTCTGTGATCTGAAGTGCAAATTAAAATGGCTTTTTCCTGTTTTTATCCTTCCCTTTGTCTGTTCCAGCCAGTTAAATCTCCCCCTTCTCCTTGAATTCCAAAAATGCAAAATGCAAAAAGTAAAAAAGGACTACCTTCCTCTCCTTCTCTGTGATCTGAAGTGCAAATTAAAATGGCTTTTTCCTGTTTTTATCCTCCCCTTTGTCTGTTCCAGCCAGTTAAATCTCCCCCTTCTCCTTGAATTCCAAAAATGCAAAATGCAAAAAGTAAAAAAGGACTACCTTCCTCTCCTTCTCTGTGATCTGAAGTGCAAATTAAAATGGCTTTTTCCTGTTTTTATCCTTCCCTTTGTCTGTTCCAGCCAGTTAAATCTCCCCCTTCTCCTTGAATTCCAAAAATGCAAAATGCAAAAAGTAAAAAAGGACTACCTTCCTCTCCTTCTCTGTGATCTGAAGTGCAAATTAAAATGGCATTTTCCTGTTTTTATCCTTCCCTTTGTCTGTTCCAGCCAGTTAAATCTCCCCCTTCTCCTTGAATTCCAAAAATGCAAAATGCAAAAAGTAAAAAAGGACTACCTTCCTCTCCTTCTCTGTGATCTGAAGTGCAAATTAAAATGGCTTTTTCCTGTTTTTATCCTTCCCTTTGTCTGTTCCAGCCAGTTAAATCTCCCCCTTCTCCTTGAATTCCAAAAATGCAAAATGCAAAAAGTAAAAAAGGACTACCTTCCTCTCCTTCTCTGTGATCTGAAGTGCAAATTAAAATGGCATTTTCCTGTTTTTATCCTTCCCTTTGTCTGTTCCAGCCAGTTAAATCTCCCCCTTCTCCTTGAATTCCAAAAATGCAAAATGCAAAAAGTAAAAAAGGACTACCTTCCTCTCCTTCTCTGTGATCTGAAGTGCAAATTAAAATGGCATTTTCCTGTTTTTATCCTTCCCTTTGTCTGTTCCAGCCAGTTAAATCTCCCCCTTCTCCTTGAATTCCAAAAAT